>NW_019385282.1:67011-92836 GCF_000671375.1 Centruroides sculpturatus
AATAGCACTAAGAATATTACTTACATTGCCGGTTTCAGTTGCATTTGGTGAAAGGTCCTTTTCAAAGTTAAAAATTATAAAAAAACTATTTAAGATCAACAATGTACCAGCAAAGACTAAGTAATTTAGCTATAGTTTCAATTGAACACGAAATCTTAGACAGCTTGGATGCAAGAAAATTGATAGCAGATTTCGCAAACATAAAGGCAAGAAGAGGTAAATTTTTGTAAATAAATATTTATATCGTTTTTACACTTAAGTAAACAAAAATAACTTAGTAATAATAAATAGTTTTTCTTTATAAAGTATTTCTTTTCTTTTTTCACACCCCTATGAGACAACACTAAAGAGCCTTACTGGCAAGCTCAGCGTAGGTAGTCGTAGTTAAACAGGGGGCGGCATAATCGGTATTGCACGCGGGCGTTCAAACAGCTAGCGGCGCCCCTGATAATATGTTAGATTTAGAAGTATCCTTGTAAATATATTAAAGTTTAAATTATTTTTAATACTTTTTTATTAATAATAATTTGTTTTAATTAAGAAATTAGAAGAAGTATAATTAACACATGCTAATTAGTGGTATTACCTTCGAAGTAGTGTTGATATAATTGATATAATCTATCATTTTTTGAGAAAGAGGATCGATTCTTTCGGGAAGAAGGTATTTACACGAAGCCACAGTCCATAATACAGTCAATAATAGCAACACTTTCATTATGTCCGCTTCCTGTAAATATTAAAAATATTTTTTAAAATACCTCCATGCATTTTCTGTAATTTAGAGTTAACAAGATTTTAAACATTGTACATTTACATTAAATTTTCAGTTATCATAACTATTTATCAATAATATTTTGATTATATTTGCATTTTATATGTCAACAGAATGAGTTTGAAATTAAATATTCAATAAATAATAAATAATTATTCTAGAAAACCTTAGCTATACTACAATTTTCTAAACACTGTAGATATTTATAAATTACATATACAGGGTATTTATTTATATAAATCAAATATATTTATATACAATAAGCCGATCTTCGTTAGGTTATTTCAAGAATATTTAAAATTTATTAACGTAACGATTTAATATACAGTATAATTATATTATATATATTCTTACCCTTAACCAGAGTTGGAACAGTGACCGACAACAGAGAATGACATGGGTGCCTGTGAGATTTCCTTTATATACCTCATCTCGTCACGTGGTTTAAAGCAGTTTAAGTAATAACACTGGCGTGTGAAACAAGTCTCGTGATATATCCCGCAAGCATATGATATTTACTCATTTATCAGTTCCAGGAAAGTAAATTTATGATCGAATTAAAGAAACATTTGTATTTATTCTGATTTCTTGAAGGCTCCATAAATCCCTGAAGCAAATTAGAAACAACAATAGTAAAATATACAGTAAAATAGATGGTGTTACACAGTAATAAGATTCGTGTAATTTGATTTCATTAATTTTTTTTTAAATAAAATATGACTTAAATTATCCTAAATTACAACACTTTATACCTATACACATCGGATAAAGTACTTGTATCTAATTTTTAAACGATTTCTATGTTTTGCATTCATTTACGTGATTTCACTATAAGTGAATCACGCACGTAATTATTCATCTATTAAGTACTCTAAACATTTTCACATTAACTTCGTTTTATATGCAGCAGACTTACAGTAGCGTGCCGCGACATTTGACGATAGAGAAGCTGTGTTTCTGTAAGAAGCCGACTTCCAGGGGCAATCAGTGATGGTCTAGGGCAGTGATGGCCAACAAGTCGATCGCGAAGTCAATTTTGGTCGATCACTCGCGATGAGTTGACTTAATGTGTTACATTTGTAACCGAACGTAACGCGGAAACGCAACTGTAGTGATATCGGATCTCCGCAATTCCCTCAGATGCGGTTTTGTCGGTCCATGTGCAATCCATTTGCGTACAGTTGTAAAAGAGGAATAAGAAATGTAGACAAAGGGTCGTAAAACCAAAAAAAAGAAAAAAAAAGGCGGAAAGAGGGACAGAGAGAGTAGGTCGGGACACGGTAGAGAGAGAAAGGGTGAAGTGGTGGTCCTCGAAAGTGACAACGTTGAGTTTCAATTTTTCTTTTGCTTAATTAAAATGTAAGTACCTTTTCTTCATGTTTTAAGTTAACTTGTGGCTTTTCTTACCTATCTAAACATAGTATGTATTTCACACCTCCCAGTCGCCACTTAGACTATGTCTACGACAATATGTCGATCAGGACACATTTTTAAGATAAAAAAGTAGATGTTATGTACACAAAAGTTGGCCACCCCTGGTCTAGGGTCCATTCGTATTTGTTTGTTCGATAAGCCAGTAAAAACTATAGAATTCTCTAAATGTATATCACATTTCCGGTTATTTTGTACTTGAATATTGTATACTTGAATACTTGGAAAAGAAGTGAAAAGACAAATTTTTATGAGAACGGATACATAAATCGTAAATTTAAGGAAAATAAATTCTTGAGCTATTTCTTGTACCTCGTGCATCTCTCTCATTCATTAAATTTAGTTGTAAATGATGCTGCCAAAGTAACAGTTCATTTTTTTAGCATTGTACAAGAATTGTAAAGTACACTTTTTTTCTACATCCCCTTATAGATGGGACATACGAAACCGTAATTCTAGTTTAACATTTAAATTAACATTGAAATCTGTAAGTAATACGGATGGGAGAGCAGAATAAAAGCAGAATAAATATATCAAATATTTTAATGGATTTTTTAAAATTCCTGTTAACTATACAGAAATATCATAAAAACACAACCGATAGGAGTTTACTGATAAGTTATAAATGTACTCGTGATTCACATAATGGGAGCAAATATCTAGCACACAGGCGGCCAACAGCCAAGAACCAGTCCTGGATAGAATCATTGAAAGCGTTATACGATATTTTGGTGTGTAGCATTCATTAGCTAAAGCGTGTGTATAATCTGGCTGCTTTACACCATTCAGATATTTTCTCCGTGGAAGCTGACAATACTTCGCTTCCGCCACTGATATTCGAATATACAATAGCAATCTTATCGTTTTTTCACATATAGTATAGAAATTTGTAATAAAATACATAATTCAGTTATAATGAATTATTAAGTTTAATTAATTCAAAGTACGTTAAAATATGAAAATAATCGCACAATAAGTATTTATATTTTAGAAAATACTGTACTGTACAAGGGAAGCGGCGCTTCCACCTCTTCCAAGGACGGCATGCTACTGCAGCTTTATAAGTTAGAGCTAGGGTAACCGGCATCTTTTGGCCACACACTTATCGCTTTAGTAATCACTAGTTTGAGTTCGTAAAAGGTAAACGCATTCACTTAGAGGTGAGAAAGACTGAAAGAAAAATAAGTCAAAAACAGGCATTTTCTTCTTCCCAGTAGCAAGAGTTTGTATACGATTCGGTTGCCAGAATCTTACTATTGGACCGTTTTAACCATTAGGCATGTGCCTAAGGACAGGGAAATGGGGCCCGCTGCCCTGCAAAATTTGAAAAGAAAATAACAGTTTTACAAAAATATGCAAAAATCACTAAATCTTCTTACAAATGGTAAGTAAAATGTCTGTCATACTACCTCTGTATAATTACGCCATAAATAAATAATGCAAAACTTGTGATACTACTCTAAAAGGAAATAATGTATAGCTATATATATATACTAGCTGCAAGGACCCGCTTCGCTGGGTTTTTATTTGTTCGTACATTTGTATGTAATATAGTTTTTTATATATATATAAAAGACTGTTTTTCTAAGTAATCTAGAATCTAGCTGCAAGGACCCGCNATTATCCTAAATTACAACACTTTATACCTATACACATCGGTTAAAATACTTGTTTCTAATTTTTAATCGATTTCTATGTTTTGCATTCATTTACGTGATTTCACAATAAGTGAATCACCACAATAAGTGAATACACACGTAATTATTCATCTATTAAGTAATATAAACATTTTCACATTAACTTCGTTTTATATGCAGCAGGCTTACAGTGGCGTGCCGTGACATTTGACGATAGAGAAGCTGTGTTTCTGTAAGAAGCCGACTTTCAGGGTTCAATCAATTAATTGCGCGTCAGTGATGGTCTAGGGCAGGGGTGGCAAACAAGTCGATCGCTCGCGATGTCTTGACTTAATGTGTTACACTTGTAACCGAACGTAACGCGAAAACGCAACTGTAGTGATATCGGATCTCCGCAATTCCCTCAGACGCGGTTTTGTGGGTCCATGTGCAATCCATTTGCGTACAGTTGTAAAAGGGGAATAAGAAATGTAGACAAAGGGTCGTAAAACCCCCCCAAAAAAAAAATGCGGAAAGAGGGACAGAGAGAGTAGGTCGGGACACGGTAGATAGAGAAAGGGTGAAGTGGTGGTCCTCGAAAGTGACAACGTTGCAGTGGCGTGCCGTCATTAGAAGTGTTGGAAGCGCCGCTTCCCTTATGTTTTATAAAAAATAAATACATATTAATTTTAATTATATGAAAATAATCGCACAATATTTTATTATAACCGTATTATGTATCTTATTACAAATTTCTATACTACACGTGAAAAAAAATAAGATAGCTATTGNTATATATATATACACACTCGTCTACTATAGATTTCAAAGTAACTTTTTTACAGGCATATTTTCGCGTGTTAAAATACCTATAAAGAGTACATACAGTCAACCCTCGTTAGCATGCCCCTTCGTTAGAGTATCACCCTCAGACTGCCATATATTTATAAGGCTGTGTACACATTAGGCGTTGGACGTTGTGTAAGCAGCATACAAACCGCGCGTTTAGCTCGGTGTTTGACGACCATTCGCACTGGCTCAGTTTGGAAATGGACATGAAAGTAATCGCTTGTGTGTGGCTCCTCCATCGTCGCTATAAAAGACGATGGCAGAGGCAAAGAGAACTTTGGGTGTACCCAATATTACGAGATAGAGTGACGCGCGGAATGTTTGTGACGTTGTATCCAAAAATAAGACAATATGAACCCAAGTTTTTTAATTATTTTAGAATGTCTATAAAATCATTTGACGATGGCTGGTATCTTTTGGATTTCATCAATAAATAGATCAGTATCGAAATGATCGTTCTCCATTTCGGCCAACGTTCGTCCACTCTACCCGAAAACGCGCGATCGAATGTACAGTACAACAAAATAGCAGCACATGTATCTGAAAACGCGCGGCTGACGCTCGCCAAACGCGCGTTCTAACCAAAATCTATCAACGCGTGTTTGATGCGCGCTTGGCCAGAAACGCGCGTTTGAGTGTGTATACCTATGCAGAACTCTTGGTTCTTTAAAACGCGCGTTACCAAAGCGCGCGTTTCAAAACGCTTAATGTGTACACAGCAGTGGCGTGCCGTCATTAGAAGCGGTGGAAGCGCCGCTTCCCTTCAATTTTTCATAAAATAAATACATATTAATTTTAATTATATGAAANAAACAGATCTAGACATTTTATATTATTTAAATCTGACTGGATTAGTAAAATAATTATATAAAATTTTTAGTGTTTAGCAGGAAAGTTTCAATTCTCACGTGACGTTACAGTCATCCCTTGATTCGCGGGAGATTTTGCGCAGTGATCTTTTTATATGTAATTTGCATAATTATAATGGTAAATTACTAATCTTTATTAAACAGATTTAGTTATTGTGTATTAATGAAATTCATCGGGTTTCATGGAAGAATTTTCCAAAACTTTTAGTGTTTATTCAGAAAAATTTATCCTTTTGTCACGTGAGGAGTATTTTCAGTCTATCCCATATGCATCAGTTCGCGCCAGATTTCGTAGAGTTCGGTGTACTGTTTCTCGTTATCTTCCGAAGTTTACTGCGATAAATTTTTATTACGTGGAATAGATAAATTATGCGCTGTTTTTAATGGATATAAGGTGGAAATTTTGCTGTGAATTTAGAACTTGTTTCAGAATATGCTACAGAAAGAAAAGTTGAAAGATAATTTATTTTCGACAATTAGCGAGAACTGATTTTTGGATATAATACTTGGATATAAGTGAGAGTATGTATTATTGGACTAATTTATTTGTGCATATAATTATCTAGTCCTAATTTCGAAACATGTTTTTTATTGTTTATAAGCGTGTTATTTTACGTAAAACAAAGTGAAAGAAGAATACAAACTTCAATTAGCAAGTAGTTTCTTTATTAGCAAGTTAATTTATTGATAGATTTTTTTACATTTTAGGTGTAATTAGATGAAACTAAATGGATGTGAATATAGACAGAATGTCGGCTTTTCCGGATTGCATCGGAGCAATCGCGCGCGATTTACAGAAGTCACGCCTACTTTTTCTGACGCGAGCCAATTAGGAATATTCATTTTTTTTTAACCAATCAGATGATGGCGGGAGGCTTAAATTCGATTTATGTCGATAAATGGTCCTCTAAAATGTCATATTTATTTTAATTTTCTCTCTTTTTATTGTAAATTCTCTAGAAATAAAGGGTGTAAGTAATTAGTTAAAAGATGTTAGCTGCACTGTGTTCTACTTACTTGATTGGACATTCTTGCCGGCCACGCCCTGCAATAAAGCGTAGTTTTTGTTTACATAGTAATATGATACTTAGCACGTTGTTGTCATTAGCNTAAAATTTATTTATATATTTTATTTTAATATGCTTTTATTGTAAAGTATTATTAAATTGAAATTTTTATTTTATTACAGAAAGTTTTAAAATTATAACAGTTAGGGAAATTTTTCTTTTTCCTTTTAAAAACGTGGGATTTAAACGTGTCCGGTCAAACTAGTTGTGACGTATGGGAAGTTGTCGAACATGACACCAATCCAAAGTCACGTGACTCTGGAGTGGTTTCGTTTTCATTATTATAAATAATAATTTCACTTATTTTTTATATTCTTTCATAAATGTTTCAATGATTTTTCTTAATAGATAGATTAAAAATATTTTATATATAATAAACTGTATTTATAACTTATATAATTTATTATTGTGTTGATATTTTCGAAATAAAATATTTAAATTATTTAAATATCGAATTTGCTCCGTAGTTATGATAATTGTTTTTATTGTTATTTTTCAAGAATGTAAGCAAATTTATTTTAAAAATATGTTTTATTTACGATTTTTTGAAATACGTTTAAATAATTCAAAGTATTTTCGATAGATGGCGGGTCATTATTTTTATACAAATACAGTATAGTCTTCCTAAATATAAATGATTATTTCAAACGATAGATGGCGTAGCGGATTTTGAACGTATATCAAATTATTTTTTTCGTAAAACACAGTTTTAAGTGAAATATTTTATGTTCTATTAACTGAAATGCTTTTTTAATGTTTATTATTTATTTATTAAATTTATATATATAATTGTTTAAATCTAAACATATATCTATTCTGCAAAAAAAAACATATCCTGCAGAAAATCCTGCAAAAATGTCTAAATCAGAATCGACATGTTTTGTTCTATAATAATAATGTCATCAGATTTTCCTATTATACCTTTAAATGCTTCTTCAACATCAGAATCAAATTTGCACTATTAGCCCTAGATTGAAGAAATGCTCTAAGTTAATTAAAAATTCCCAAATTTGAATGACTTCATATTTAGTAAATTATCGACGGGTAATGTTAAATTAATTTTTTTTTATCAAGAAAACTTGGAACAAAAGTCTAAATGGGGCCTCTTTTAGCCTACTGGATTGATTACAAGATATGCATTTATGCCAGAATATACTGGAGGTTAAATTAATTACAAAACGATTCCGTATCCGTCGTTCTAGTTTTTACCACGAGATGCCACTAGTGTAGTGACGTTAGATAGCGTTGTATTGTATGGTGTGCTTGGAATTTTTTGTTGATATTTTAGCTTTAAAACCATACTTTATCATCGATAATTGGTATTCCTCCTACGTTGTTAAGAAATCGTTATGAAGAATGATATATCAAAAATACTTGTTATTGCGTTAAGCATTTCTCCTCAAAAGGAAATCTTACTATCAAGCATGTTAGATTAGTATATAGTGTAAGTCCTGGTGGCGGAAAACACGATATTCTGTCGTGAGACTTCATGTTCTGAAGGATTTTCTACTTTCCTCCGATTATCAGAACATTTGGAGAAATATAATGAATAATAACAGCTTATTCAGTAGTAAATGAAAATATGTATTTGACAGAATTCTACGAATGGAAAGCCACAGAGGAATTGAGAACCAACTAAAGATAACTGTGTCGTACTGTCTAAAAAATCACAGAATTTATAAATTCTACTCGTGCGGATCTGGCACACGGGATCATGACTATACTCAATTCAGAAATGTACGGTACCTACAAAAAGAAAACATTCCATAACAGATTGTGTGTATAAAAATGTTGCAAATGTGTAATTTTTAATAAATCTTTTTCATAAAGAAAACATCTTTTTTATGAATAGCTCTTTTTCTTAGTTAAAATTGAAATAAATCATTGCAAATCGGTTAAATGAGACTACAAAAAAGTTCACTAATATTTTACTGATGATGATAATTTGTTGATGGATTTAAACTACCAATTCAAAATACTACTGATTCTATTCTGTTCAGTAACATCTAATTAATTTGCTATATCTCCTCTGACCTCTCATCCATTAAAATATTTTTCTGTTCATTCTACTGAGTTCAGAGCACAAATCCTTTATAGTGGATTGTTTACTTTTTAATGTGAAATGTCTGGCAACAGCAATCTTTACTATTTTTTTTAAATGGCGCCGTCAATGACAAGTTCTCGTTACAGAAGGATCAAAGGTAATTATTCATATTTAATNTTTTTTCGTAATGTTACGATATACGTACTTTTGACTTTGTAAATTGTATTATACTAAAAAATAAAGTTTTATGTTATTTTCCTACTTAATGATGTATTTTTAATGTTTATGAACTAAATAGTACTGTATTTATTAAATTGAAATTCAAACTTTATAAAGTACTACGAATATTAGAGAAGACCGTTTTACTATAATTTACTACGACTTACTACGTTTTACTATAATGTTGATTTCGAAAAAAGTAGGTCAGACAAGGACCGTTAGACTAATGACGTATGTAGTCGGCTTTTCCGGGTTGCATCGGAGCTCTGGGGATAGTGTCATCTACAGTAGTCATACCTACTGTTTTCTGACGCGAGCCAATTAGGAATATTAATTTTTTTAACCAATCAGATGATGGCGGGAAGTTTAAATTCGATTTATGTCGATAGATGGCCGTCTCAAATTTCATATTTATTTTAATTTTCTCTTTTATTGTAATTTCTCGTGAACTAGAAGATATTCCAAAAAAAGTTAGAGAACCCAACTACTCGTGAAAATTATACGACTTCACGAAATAATCCAGGTATTTCATATGAATTTTTTTTCGACTATAGTCTACTTTCACAACTGCCACACGATCTCTCAGAACGACTATAGTCGTCTTTCACTGTTAAGGGGGTATTTCTCTTCTTATCTTTTGTCAGGGATGTTCTTCAATTATCTTCCCTTTCAATAATCTTGTCGTATGCTATACTTTAGTTTAACTAATTCGTATGTCGTATATCGGCTTCGTACGTAGGGCACTCTAAGGTATATGTGAACTGCCTATGTCGTATATAGTATTTCTCTGTATGTAGAGCCCTTCCTCTATGGACTGCCTGATTCTGTATATATATGGCAATTTCTCTTCCTCGACGAACTGCCGCGAAGGTATAGTATTTACATATGGCAAGACCTTCCTCTAACGGACTGCCTCGACTGGCGGGACAATGGCCCTTTTATTTGGTCGTCCGCACCGTGTGCAAAATTATCAACTCATCAACAGTTTGCCTGGGAAAGGAAATCAACTTCCTTTCAAATTCTGCTGTTTCCTCCGTTTTGTGTAGATAAAATCTTGGTGAAGTTCAAAATATTATTTTCTCTAAAATTTTCAGTTTCTTCTTGAACCTATTATGTTGTCTACAAACGTCTCACCCCTTTTGACCCTCACATAGATAATCATCTTAGCCAAGTTGATACAAAAGACAAGAATATGATTTCTAGAACTCAAAATGGATTATATGTACTTCCAGCTTTTATTGAAAAATGATTTTTATGATTCTGATAACAAAAAAACAACTAATTTAAATAATCCAATTAAAGACAGGGATGCTGTTACAAAATCATATCTTGAAAATTATTTCAAAATTGATGAAATTCAAACAATATAATTAAAAAAATACTGAAAATAGATTATTTGCTTCAATTAATCATTAATTCATCTTAAGAGGTGTTCTGAATTTATCAAAACCAGCTGAAGATGCAGAATTGTATTTAACCTTAGGCGATCTTCCTATTGATGAAAGTGATGTAAAAAATTATGATAGAAAATACGTGTTAGAATCTAATTTCATTTTTAAGATTTATTTTGCAAGTAATATACCATTATTAAATACAGTAGACCCCTATAACAAGAGTTCCTATAATTACGATTTATATAAGACGGCGAAAAAATTGCGACGGTATCCGTAAAAAACGGTAAAAAACTCCTATAATTACATAAAACGTTATCGGACAGCCGAACTACTTTCTGCCGTCCAGCGCCACGCTACGGAGAGATTACTATCGTCTGTACAGTATTATATATAAATTATATATAAATTAGGTACTGTATATATAGTTACAGTCGATCCCCCTATAAGATANATGTAACTTTATTTTTCAAAAGATAGAAATCTTCAGAAAAATTTATCTGATTAATATTTTCATATATGAGAATATCTAATAAATTTTTGTTATTACTAATATTAATTGCTTTGATATTAGAAAATATTTATGTAAAAATAAGATTTCTCATACACAATTATTAATTTTAAATGAATCAATATACGAATGCTATGTAAAATAAACTTTAAATTTTGAAGGGATTATTTTTATCTTGTTTTTCCTAAAATCCTTGAGAATTTTTACTAAATGCTAAAATTTAAGCATTTTTTTAAAAGTTTAATAGAATTTGTAAGTGACCATTACCGTTTGCTAATTAAACAGAAAAACGTGTTTTTAACAACATTTTTTAACATTTTCTTTGTTAAATTTCCTTTTATACTTTGCAGAAAAATCAACAAAATTGAATAAAAATGTGGAAAATTATATATTTACTGTTTATCACTGTCTAAACTATAATTTGTACAAAAAAAAATGCAAAATATCTGAAAAAACTCAATTAATTAATTAATATTTACAAAAATATTTACAAATTGAAGAAAAAAGATACAGAATATATACAAGAGAGGAGGAGGAAGGAAGCAGCATGTCCTGGGGACCAAATCTGTAAGAGAAAATATCATTTTGTACATTTTGCAAGAAACATGCATATTAAAAAAAACTAAAACAGAAATATATCAATTTACCTTTTGTGTTAGCAATGATGTCTGAACAGGCATTCGGCATGAAGGCCCTTTCCGCATCGCATGCAGGCTGTTCTTGATGTTTTCTTCTGTCCAGGCGTGCTGCAAACGATGCAGCGATATTGTGACCTTCCTGGTAATTTTCTCAGGCCTACTGGTCCCCGGGGGTTAGGTTGGGGGCTACATCTTCTCTCTTCTCCTTCCTCCGCTCCTCCCTCCATTCTTCCGCCAGGCTCTCTATTACCGCCTTGTTAAATTGAGCATGTGACAAAATTTTGGCTTGGCCTTGGGAATTCTCCTTGTAAAGAAGATAAGCATTCAACAACATCCTCGCCATGATGTTGAATGCTACCTTCCTCCAATATTTTATAGTCCTCCTTTCATCCAAATACGCATAAATCATCATACCTGACACATCCACCCCCCCATAAATTTGTTATAAGAGTTAACTATTTGTGGCTTTGATTTAGTCACCCCGCGCTTAACAATTTCGACATCACGCGCCCGTGCGTGGCTGGATAAAAGAATTACTGGATCTATTTTTGTTTTCCTTTCCCGAAGGCCACATGCCAATATAGGACCAGACCTACAATACGAGATCTGACCTACGTCAAATTTGCCTTTTAACTGAGGCGGCAATAGTTTTCTGTTCCTCCGCACCGTTCCCGTGAGATAAGTTTTCAGGGAATACAGGGTGCGAATAAGGGATACCGACATGAAAAAGTTATCAACGAAAACGTGTACCCTTTATTGATGTAGTTGCCAACTTCCAGTAATTTCATGACTACAGCATATCCCAAACCAAACTTTGAGACGCCTGGGACTTGGCCCCTCTGTAAGTGAAAAAGCCCAGGCAGTAATGTGAAACGGAGTCGCACAGCATCCAAAGTTTGATTCCCCATTTATGATGTTTTTTATTGGGCATATACTGTAGCATGCTGGTACGGTTTTTTGTCCCTACCAATGTTTCGTCTATAGATATTTCCTGATGAGGAATATAATAGTGTCGGAACACCCTATTCGCATCCTGTAATAACACATTGTACAAAGTTTGTTTAAAAAGTACAATGTTTAAAAGCAATTTTTTAAAAAGAGAAGTGTGTATTACTTTAGCAATTTCTCTATTTTCTGTTTAATTATTATTATTTATAATCTAACTCTATTCAGCATTTTTTCCTCAAAGTCGTTAATTGCTTTATCGTAAAAATCACTCGTCATCGATTCAAAGTATTTAGAAGCTCTTTTTCTATCAAATGCAACGCTGGTGACGACAATCTTTCGTGACTGAGTGCTTTTTATGAATGTATGAATTTGCTTCACAGTTGAAAAACTGCACTCAACAGACGCATTCGTAGATGATATCAAAAAAATTAATGATATTAAATCATATAATTATTTTAGTACATCTGAGCAACGCCGTCTTATTATTAAAACGTAATTAACTGTTTTGTCACTTGGAAAAGCTGGGACCACATTTTGATGAACTGTGTTGGTTACGCTTTCGTAACATCGTAACGTTCTATACTTAAATCCGAGTTTATATTTGACAAAGACGGTTTATTTTTCGATATTAACTTCGTAAATACAAATGAAATAATAAATAACCGAATAACTTTAAAATTCAGACTAAATGCTTAAAACTATAAATGTATTATCTACATTTACAAACATATATGCTTTATATAACAAATCTCTCTAATTTTAAGATGTAAAGTTATATAACAATAAGATATAAGTTACTGTAAGATGTGCGATTAATACTACGTAGAAAGTTTCTCTGTTTGAAAATAAAATATTTTATAACAATAGATGCAACATGTGTTAGAGCAACGCTTATCGTACCTTTTGTTCACACACGTTTTTTTCATTCCATTACCTTGCAGACCAATTATGTTGTGAAATTAATATATACAATGTACTGTACGTAGAAATGATTATAAATTTATTTATTTAGACCTCTCTGTAGCTGTAAGTAATAACCCGAAGGGCACCGAGATTTTAATATGTAGTATTTAGTGAAAAATTTCGAGAGAGTTAGTGAAAATAGAGAGTTGTATAACAAGACACACATTGGTAAAGCGGGACAAAAGTCACGGAGAGGGGGAGCGGGGTTGTCTTGTTAAAAAAAATTGTTCTAGAGCAGCGCTGTCCAACTCATCATAGCCCGNAATAAATGATTCACTGACTTTTGACTATTTTTATATTTACATTTTACTGGCTTTGATTTTTGATTAAATTCACTGAATTTAACGGGCTTTTAATTTTGGGGGCAGAACCGACAAAAGGCTCTACAATAATCATAAATATCGAACAGGAACCAAAACACAATTTCAAGATATTATCAGAAGAATGGTATCGAATATCTATGGTAGAACTCTGAATTAATGTAAAAGGAGAATTGGAAAACATGGACGAGTTCAAATTACCTAAAAAAAATGGCATTAAGGGAATTATGGAATACAATGGAAACATTTTGGACGATACAATATTTTGGACGGGAAATTTTCCTTACGCATCAACAAAACCCGAGCCAACACACAAACGCGCAACTAAATATCCAGACGGCACAATGCGCTGATTGGTCCGCTGAATCACCTCAACCTACTGGAAATGTTGATCAATTAGCCTAAACTTTGTAAGAGAGTGTGGGCAGACATTATAATTATAGACATTTCATCTAAAACTCGATTAAAGACACTTTATAATTTCACTAGCTCTTGTGTGTTGACATTTTAATGTTAAAATTATTGAAAAATTTTCAATTAAGCTAATCTACTTGACATGAAAGATTTTAATGTTGAGAAAGTTTTAAACATCAAGAAGTAACTTTTATCTGTTTTTCATTTTAATAAAGCATTTTTGTACATTTACTATAATAATAAAATAATCGAAAACAACAAATGTAAATTGCAAAGTTTTTATTACATTCTTTATTAGCCGATACAGTATTTTTAACCTTACAGAAACTTGTATTTAATGTTTTATACATATTTCAACAGAATATGCTAAGTGAAAATGCAGATTAGTTAACAATTTAATATAATTTTCACCTAAACATAATTCATAGTTTTTAATGCATAACTGTTAAAACATTTAAATAATAAGTTATTTTTTCTACAAATTCTCTAATCCATTGGTTTGCTTTTCAAATGAAATCCTGTGGAAACTTAAATATAGACACCGAATATCACTTCGCTTTATATTTTCCTACGCAACACAAACAAAAATAGCTTACTATGAAAACATTACAGTAAAAATGCAACATTACTTTTTCCTGGCACTTACATTAATAAACACTTCCATGATGAAATGTGTGGAAATTCTTATTTAAAACATATTCAAAGGAATTTAAATACAGTATTATTGATTGTTAAATAATTTATACAAGAATTCTATAATTTTAATTTGAAAAATGGTCATAGAAATTTGATTAAACGTATTTACAGATATATCTATTATGGAACTGGATTGATAAAATTTTTCTAAATTTGATAAGTGTTGTTTCTTAACAAACAGATTTTTAACTGACATTCAAAAGCACAAAATACCTATTGACAGAAGGAACTGTCAATCCTTGTGACGTATCCGTAAAAAACAGTAAAAAACCCCCTATAATTACCTCAAACGTCATCGGGCAGCCGAACTACTTTCCCGCCGTCCGTAGCGCCAACTACAGAGAGATTTCTATCGTCTGGACAGTATTATATAAATTATATATAAATTAGGTACTGTACATATAATTATATATTAATTATATATAAATTANGCCCCAATTCGCGGCAAGGATGGAAGACCTATATCGGTACTATTTGAATAGTAGAGGCGTAGATTCCTTCGAAAGATTGACGAAGCTAGTTGTTTCGGACCACCTTAAGACTAAGCTAGATGCCGACACTAGGTGTTACGTTTTGTTGCAAGAGGGTAAGGGTTGGTTCCTGCCGGAAGAGATAGCCAGAAACGCTGAAAAGCATGCGGAAGCAGTTGGAAATGGGGAGTTCAGGTGTAAATCCGAAAAAGATAAAGGAACAGCCTTTGGAACTGGGGGTGTGAGCGTGAACAATAGAGAGCCAGAGCGGAGGGAATCAAAAATGAAATGTTATATTTGTGATCAGACGGGACATTTCAAACGTGATTGCCCTCGGAGACGTGTTAAGGATGAAATGCTGAGGTCTAGAGCAGCGCGAGTGGTAACGACGTTAGACGAAACGGTAAAGTCTGATGAGAAGTTAGTAGCTAGGGTAAGAATCGGAAAGGATACGATTAGTGGAAACTTACCCGCTAGCGTAAACGAAAACCTCCTGCTTACTTATCAAGGTCGAAAATTTTCTGCAATAGTAGACACTGGGGTTGAAATAACGGTGATGAGAAAGGCTTTGATACCCGATTACATATCCCGTACAGAGGGTAAGACGAAGTTAATCGGCGCGTTCGGACAGCAGGTATCCGCAACGTTAGTAACCATACCTGTAAGCTTAAAAGGGTGGTTGGGCAGAAAGAAAAATTATTATGATCCAGTAGTAATTACCTGCGCTTTGACCGATGAGCTTAGCTGCGCTGCGGATGCGTTACTTTCGGCAGCCGATTATTGCGCATTAAAGGGAGCCAAGCGGACGGGAAGAAAAAAAAAACGGAAAAAAACGTAGCGAGAGGGTCATAGGTGAAAGGGTTAGCAAAGGAGATAGTCCAAACCCTAAGGTGGATAAAAGGGGCAATATAAAAATATATTGCGAGGCATGTAGTAGTTGTCAGGTACGCACTCCCTTTCGGCAAAATGACCGTACACCTCATAGTACGAAATTGATACGTTGGGCATTAGCGTCACGGAAATACAATGTCGCGACCAGGCACAGAAAAAGGAAAAAGCGTACTAATGCTGACGCCCTATCCAGGCTGGAAGTCTGGAGCAGTCCGGAACCTCCAGATCAGACGAGCAAGGCATATTAAATGTCGTATTAAGTCCTTCGGATAGATTTAAGTGATATCTACAAGGTGATTCTGAATATAGATTAATGGAACAATTTGTCAATGATAGTATTGTACTGTAAATATGTGTCTGCTAGATGTTAAGTACTTATAACGGTAAATAATTTGTTAGTATACCATAATGTCTATAGTAATCTGCTCCTTGTATTAGAAAAAGGGGGAAATGTATTGTAAGAACTGATTTGTGTAATGATAATTATGGTGCGTGGTGATGGTGTATGTTTAGGTCAAACAGGCTTTTGTTAAAGCGCAGTTTGAACCTTGTCGGTGGGAGATGTAAAGTAGTGACCTTTTAGCAGAGTGGGGACAAAAGAGGCGCGACATTGTCAATTGGACCCACGTGCGGTCAGGTAATACCACTTGTAAAGTATTGACTTGTAAACAAGGGTAAACAAAGGAAGCGCCGGCTTTGTTAATTGGACCCACCTGCAGTCAGACGGTAATGGTAAACAAACGAACGTAAACAAGTGGCGGATGTTTGTGTAAGCTTCACTCTTGTCGGATAACGGCGGACCCGAGTGTAAGCTGTTCAGGCATGAAAAAGGATTGTGATTGGTCGGAAGTCCCCGTTCCAAATCCCTTAAATTGCGGGGCGAACGAGAGAGGAGGAGAGAAGGGCAAGAGACTGACACACGGTTGTCTCAGGCACTTGGGAAGCAGACCTCATTAAAGTAGCTTTTGGGACCCAAACTATTTTTACTGCTTTGTTCCATTCAATCTTCTCTCTCACAGTTTCTATAGCTTTACAAGGTCATGCTAGTTTCTTCTTTCTGCTTCCATGTTCAAAAATGCAGGGATTTATTCTGGAACGTNAAGAACGTAATTTTTTAAAAATATTTAAAAATATACGGCCAGCTAGTATTCACCCTACTATAAACATTTCACCTCCCGTGACTTTTATGAGAATGTCCTGGGAAATCCAACACCAGCTGTTCTCAAGGTCATCCAGCTGTAAACACAATGAGTCATCAGTGTTAAATTTCGCAGAAAGGCGAGACAATGGAAAATAGAGTTCGAATCTTTTTCTTCAACATTAACGCATTTTTTCGTTTTTTTCAGTGTTAAGTATTTTTTACGTTTAATTACATTAATATCAAAAATTGATCGAAGTTCAAGGGGTTAAGAAAGAAAAAAATCTCACTTCGAAAAGCAAGAGTCATTTTTATTAGTGCAATCGTTTTTATTTGTACTTATCTTGACTTTTATCGGTTCCTATAATAAATTTCTCTTAGAACATGAATCAAATCAAATTTATGTCTACTAGGATTTATTATATTAGTGTTTTCTTTCTGAAAAATGAGAAAGTCTTAATCAGAAATAAACAACTTTTATTGATCATCTGGTATTTCATATAGAGATATTGCATTTGTGTTTGAGACCTCAAAGTTTATTTTCAGCACGACATGTGCTGAAAATAAACATACATTGACTATGTGCTAAAACATACATTGACTATGTGCTAAAACAAATTAAAATTATTACAATATTTTAAAAAATTTCGACAACAATAATATTTAATATTTTGGTTAATAACATCAAAATATATACTGTATATAAATCAACAAAAACTTGCTCATATTAAAATCTAAACATTTATTTTTGTATAAATATAAACACGTTTCAAAAAATTTCAGGCTGTACCTGAATTTTTACTTAGGCATCTCTCATTTGCTTTTGCACGCAAAAATAATTATTTTTCTCACCCGATTCCCTTTTGTTTTGTTGATATGCATTGTTCAGCGCAGATAGACTCTTTACTCCAAATAGCATGGTTTCATCGCTAGGTGACTGAAGAGTAGTCCTTGTAGAATGGCCAAATAGGCGTGCAGGGGAAAAATGCCGTTTGGAAGGATTTGATTTAAGAGAAACTAGTTCTTATTCAAGAGTCAACGAAANCCCTTATTCCATAAGTGCTTAACACCATATAAGGAAATTAATTTATTGTAACTTTATTATAATTATATATATTTTTTCCGCCACAGGGCGCCACGCTACGGAGATTTTACGCTAACTATCGTCTGTACAGTATGTAAATAGGTACCGTAAGTCCAATACAGTACTGTAATTTTATAGATTTCTTGTGAAAGAAACATTTCTTATTTAACGGCGATTAAAATTATTTATATTAATGATGTCTACAAAGTTCAACGAAGTTTTCATAGAAAAATAAGTTATTAGAAATCGGCCGCTGTTTGCTGAGCTGTTCCACGACGAAAACAAGCTTTAGCAATGGCGATGTCGAATGGTGCACACTCGGTAAGTAATCCTACAATTTATTGTTTATAGCGTAGTTTATACGGATTATTCCCAAAAATAATATACGTGTTTTGGAAATGTTGAGTCGGATTAGTCTAGAATCGATTAATTTTATGGAAATGTTGAGTCGGTTAGTCTAGAATCGATTAATTTTATGGAAATGTTGAGTCGGATTAGTCTAGAATCGATTAATTTTATGGAAGAAAANTATATACCAAAATTGCTTAGTTCAGGAACCAAATATTAGTAAAAATGTTTTTGACCTCTTTACAGATCATCAGTAGTTTTCATAACTATGTTTGTGTGTACTTATATAAATGGTGCCAGTGTTGTCTGAATTAGTTAAAGCATGGTATATCTGTATTATTAATTTATAAAATTTGTAACAGTTACCTAAAGTAGATTAAAAGTTTGCTAATCTGTCCACAGTAATCTTTATTGTCTGGTAATCCAAAATTTTCTGGGTACTGATGGGTTAAGAGGATGTCAATCAGAAATAGCTTTTTTTCCGAATAATGCAATTTTTTATTTGTCAAATTTAATACAATTGTTAAATTAAACAATAAATTACGATTTATAAAGATATAACAAAATCTCACAAATTCTAATAATAAACCACTTGAATATGCAAATTGTTTTGTAGTGTATACAGCAAATATGGCAAATAGGTGATATCTATAATCATCCTAATTGATTTTTTTTTCATTTTTACAGCCTTATCAGTAAATTTTCTTCTTTTTACATTTAAATTTACTAGTCTATTGTTATTTTGATATTTTCATTCAAAATCGCGACTTTGATAGCTATTTCCGACTGGCATCCTCTTAACCCATAAGTACCGATTACAGCGCCACAGCACTGGCGAAAATTTAAATTTGTCGACTGGAATTCCTTCGGATAACCGACGTTTCGGATAAACGACCTTCGGATAAACGATGCTCTACTGTAATTCAATCTTTTAATGAAGAATGAAATGAGCATGTTCAGCAATAATCATGGGATCAGTAGGGAAGATATGGGAATCCCTCTCTGAAAATACTGCTCATAATGAATAAACTTGAGACAATTATATATCCCATAATGGATATCTCAAATTACATAAATGTTATGCAACGGTGTGTAGGTAAATTTTTAACAACTGGCTCGCTTTGTAGCTGCAAAGGGAGTGAGAGGAAAAATAAACGGATGTAGAATATCCAGAAATTAAAAAAAAAAATCCAGCAACGAGTTGCTTTACTTTCTTGGCTACATTTAAAATTATCGTGGCACAATTTGTTATATTTTATTTTAAAAAACTTTTTATATTTTTAATTATTATGAAATGGCAAAAAGCTTAGTTTTGATGGNTGAAAGTCAGCCAGACAGTTATACGTTCGTTTCTATATATATAGATTAAAACTATAAGAAACTTACAAAGTGACTTGAAATAATTTTATTGAGAAACGCAAATTAATAGTTTATTCAGAAACATTCATTCAAAACATTTAATTTATTAAATACATTTTTTGACATTAAAATATTACAAATTCATTATTTACCAAAAAAACACATAGTAATGCATGAAAGACAACAGCCAGAAAGTTATACGTTCGTTTCTATATATATAGATTATAATTATAACAATTTTATAAAGTGGCGTTAAATAATTTTATTGAGAAACGCAAATTAATAGTTTATTCAGAAACATTTATCCAAAAAATTTAATTTATTAAATACATTTTTTGACATTAAAATATTACATATTCATTATTACCAAAAACCATAAAAACGAGAAAAAACTTTTGTTTGAATACAAACGAAAAATACATCAACAAGATATTAACATTTCATTAGATACAAATGAACAATAAATAAGCAAAAAATAAGTTTTCTTAATCATGCTCGAGCCAGTCTCGAGCGGGTTCCGTAGCGTTAAAAAANTAATCTCTATTATAGAAAGTTAAGAGACGAGAAAGAGAGATCTCTAGAAAATAGACTTCTCAGAAAGAGATTTCGCAGAGAGAGAAAGTATACAGATAGATATAAAAAAAAAATACCTGTATGTTCCCGATCCGTAATATGGGTCGTTGGAAAAAACGTTCCTCGATCGTCACAGCAGTTATGGCGAGGTAGCGACGGATAGGGTGGCGGTATGGGTCAGTAGGTGTGTCAGTCGATGTCCGCCTATTAAATATCCGCGTTGTAAATGTCCGCCTTGTGGACTACGTCCAAGCCCTCTTTATACTATTTTTGAGAGGGTGAAAACTATGACATCATTAATGATTCATACGCACACCTGTTCGTGTGTTGATGTTTGGATCTAGCTTGTACGGACAACTGACACAGAGAAGTTTGTTTAATTTATTGATATTGGTGTCTAGAGGATATGATTTCATAATATAAATTTCTATAGGTTTGACGGCTCTCATCCATAAATTAACATTCAGCTGACAATAATTTCTTTAACCTGGTCAACTATCTAGATATTGTTTATATCAAACGTCGCGTTTGATTACGAACGAGGCGATTTATTGCTGTAACCACGTGTCACGTGCAACCAAAGAGGGGGTAAAAAATTTCTTACTCCTGTCTTGTTGATATTAACGTCTATAGAATTACCTTTAAACAAATGGAGGAGATTTTTTTATTGATATTTTAACAATTTTTTTCGAGGAGATCGTCTCGGTCATCGACTGCAGAAGCCCCCTTTTTCCTTTTTTTACCTAATCACGAGGTTTATTAGAGGTTTCGGACCTTCACGAAAACAAAAACTACATGTGCTTTTTTTGTTAGTCGTTTGCTAGCTATTACATTGCTGTTATTTATAAGGTTTGGTTCTGATATAAACTTAAACTTTTATAGTTAGTTTCACGTTTACTCATTAAGACACACTTACATTCACGTTCCATCTGTCAAAAGGCTGGGAATTTCACGATTCGTGCCAGAAATTGATGTCGTACAACCGGTACTAACACAAAAATCCTTATCTAATAAATCATAACAAACTTTTACACAAGTTTTACTCAAATCGTAGTTTTTGTGGGACTGTAAAGACTGGTTTTGCATATAATAGGGCAATATGTTTCTTTGTTTTCTATTATCTTTTCTGTACTCTTACTATACTGCACATTATCCCGGTTTTTTATCCTCCTTATTAAAAGGTTTTGGCTTCACAGCCGCTTCGCTGCAAGTCAGCAGCATGACACTACTTCAACCAGTTAGCCTCTACTATCTCTCGGTTCAGAATGTAGCTTTCTTTCTCTTGTCTTCACGTGTTCGTATTCCCGCACTCACTTTGCGAATTGTTTGCCCGTCGGCTATCCTTCCTCTTACTGTCGAGTAGTACAAATATGGCTTCTTCTGTCACCTGCATGTACTAGAATAGGCTCTTTGGTGAGGGGAGTGTGAAGTTTGTATCTTTGCACAGTCGGGTACAAGGATCACTTCTTCCATAGCGGCATATGGAACGATTGCTCGTTCTTGCCCGGTGAGTGTAAAGGACTCCTTTTTTGTGCTGTACAAAGAAAAACAATCGGGTAAAACACATTATGCAAGAAAACTTCTAGTTAAATTTCAAACAAAATTTTACTTTATATTTTGTATAAATTTACCTGATTTATGTTCATAAATTAATTTTTTTACGTGAGGTAAATTATGATTTTAGACACAGATTATGTGAAATTTTTATGTACAGTAGACCCCTATAAAACGGGTTCCTATAGTATAGATTCCTATATGACGGCGAAAAAATATTACGTATTTTGGAAATGTTCCGTCGAATTAGACTAGAATCGATTAATTTTATGGATGAAAAACTTTCAAACAGCCGTAGTTTGTAAACTGCAAACGTGCCGGGCTGTGATTGGCTGGACTCGTAAAAAATGGATTCATAAAACCTGAACGTATCTACCGTGTTATGGGGGGTCGACTGTACTTCTATTGCATGTTAAACAATTTTTATTTATGCGTGATTGCTTTTATAAAACTATGAATAGGTCAACATTACACGAACTGTTATATCCTGTAATGAATAATTTATTTGAATACAGTAGACCTCCCTATAACACTGTTGATAATTCCGTGTTATATGAATTCCATGTTGTACGAGTCACTATGATTTTACAAATACGTTAGCCGTTCACAGCCCGGCAAACGTATTTGGAAAATCTAAGTGACTCGTACAACATGGAGTTCATAAAACACGGAATTATCAACAGTGGTATAGGCGGGGGTCTGCTGTAGTTTTGATGTCAGTAGTCCATCTTTGTATGAGTTATGTTTCGTATAACTGGAAAATATATAACGAATGTGTAGAAAAACTGCTCGTGAAAAGTGACAAAAAGAGAACATAGTTCGTCTGCGCTGCCATCTGCTATGAAAAATTAAAAATAACAATTAATTATTACAAAAACTAAACTCTCGTTGCACGTGGAGACATATATCTTTGATAGAGCAGAAAAAATAATAAATATAACGAAAATAAACAATTAGACTAGTCATAAAAACAATAAACGTACTCGTTTTCATACGCGCAAGATTTAAAAAAAAATCAACAAACGTCAATGCATAGAAATTAAATAAATCCCATGTTTCTACACCTCATAAATCCAAAAGAGTAAAAAGAAAAAAGATAAACAAAAAAAATCCATAAATATATATGTGACGAGATTTCTTAGAGACAGTTACATCGACATTGAATCGCTTTTCTTTACAACTTAACAACTAATCGGGCTTAGCAACGGATGGTTCTCCAACAATGGTTGGGAAACACGAAAGTTTTGTAAAATTAATTGAAAATAAGACTTCCAATGTCGATAATACTTCAATGTTAAATTTTCATTGAAGTATTTCTTCTAATAATTTCAAATATATTTTCTGTTTAAAAAACAATTAATTACTAGAATGTTTAACTGTAGAAATTTGCGAACACGATAATTCCCTAAAAGCACGTAACTATAAATTAACAAGGATTATTCTCTGTAACATCGATACACTTCAGTATTGTAAGGACAAGCTTAGATACAAACTTTGGATTTATGTCATTCCGGCATGTAAAGGGTCATGTAAAAACTTACTTTAGAACAAAAACAAGAATGAACACTTTTACGTATGTAGGACCGAGATGATAATAGAAATAAACCCTAATGTGAGAATCTGCCTGGGTTACAGAGTAATTTGTTACGCCTGTATCACTTAACTGAGAATATTTATGTCTATGGACGTAAGCCATTGTATACTGTATTGCTTATAGCATAAGGCGTTGGCCTCGGGAAAGGCCGTTAGGTGGCGCTTTATGTATCGTCAGTGGTTTTGGTGAGTCTTCTAATTTTGTGAATTTTTGTGCATTATTGCGTCTTTTTGGCGTTCTGTGTCCATAAACAGGCTGATAAGTGCCCGACGAGCCATCGTACGCAGAACAGCACTCTTAACTGGTGTGTACCGTGTTATTGTCTGACCACGTGCACCGACGGCGGTTAGGCCTAACCATCCTTTGTTATGGGTGGCCGTAAACCGAAATCTACACAGGAGTCTAACGACGAAGAGGTAAACAATCTAGGTTTCATCGAAGTTATAGAGGAAGTCAAAGGGCTGGTTTCTCCAATAGTCGGCAAAAGACCGGTCAACCAGCAAGAATTTCATAAGTTCGTTAAATTACTGCGGAAGCTCGTTGATCTCCAACTCGGAGCTGTTGAGAAGCACGCCGATATACAGGACAAGTTTATTAAACTCCAAAATGAAAAGACAGAAGTCCAAGCACGAGTCAAATCGTACGCGGATTGCTTGTCAAGGAATTCTGATGGTCTTCAGGAGCGTTTTCGCAACGCCTCTAATAAAAAAAGAGAAACCTTGATTTTAATACCGAATTCTGAGGACAAAGGTAAGGAGAACCCTAAAACTGTAAAGACTAGTCTAATGAAATTATTGTGTCCCAGAGAGTCTAGAATAAGCGTTGATAGCTGTGTAGTGATGAAAAATGGTAGAGTGAAACTGCAGTTACCTAATACAGAACATTTGGATAGGGCCCTACAGCTCATTGACACCAAGAGAGCTGAAGGGTTCCAGTATATAGCAAAACGGAAAACCAAATTGCTTCCTGTCATCCGGATACAACATATAGATAAGGACCTCAATGCAAATGAATTGTTTGATTGTCTGTGCTCCCAAAATGAATGCATAGAAAATGCTATCAAAAGCGGGGAAGAAATGAAGATTCTCTTCCCGATACCATCACGTTCTGACTTGAGTAATTCTTGGGTAATTAGAGTCTCCCCTAAGTTGAGATATCTTCTTAAGAAGAACCGTACAGTGTATGTTGGACTTCACTCCTCTCCAGTTCTGGATCATGTAGGCATACGTCAATGTTTTAATTGCTGTAAATTTGGCCATGTGGCATCAAACTGTGTCCCCAAGCACCCAGCATGCAGTCATTGTGGGGAGGAGGATCATAATTTCAAAAACTGTAAAAACAAGAATAACAACGCCTGTATCAAGTGCATTAATTGTATTCGCTGGTCACAATATTCAAAAAACCAAAACTGTGAGTTTCATCATAAAGCTTCAGATCCAAACTGTCCTAGAATGATAGCAGTAAAGCAGAAGTTAATAGAAAACACAAATTATGATGAATATGGCTACTAATCTATCCTTGAATGTTATGCAACTCAATCTAAAACACTCCAGAGATGCTACGGACAGTCTGGTGCAATTTTTAAGTGAAACCCCCATCGATATCCTATTAATCCAAGAACCATATACTTTCAATAATATCGTTACAGGCTTTCCATCCACTTTTAGGGTTTTTGCAGATGATAGGCATACTCCTTGGGCCTGTATTGTCATATGTAATTCTAACCTCCCAGTTCTGATGCTAGATCAGATTAGCAACAACACCTGCGTACTTGTTACCCTTCAACTGGATGATGAGGCCTACTACATCTGCTCCTGCTATTGCCCACCCAACGACCCACTTGAGGACATGTTACTCTCTCTTGACCAAATGTTCCGTATTATTCCATCTTCTAAACTTATTATGGGAGTTGATTCTAATGCCAGGAGTTACACTTGGTATGATATTGTTGAAAACAAGCGTGGGAGGCAATTTGAAGAGTTTGTCAATATGCATAATCTATACATTATCAACGAAAAATGTGGCCCAACTTATGAATCTCCGTTGGGGAAAAGCTGGGTGGACCT
>NW_019385282.1:96327-108266 GCF_000671375.1 Centruroides sculpturatus
AATTGTAAGGACAAGCTTAGATACAAACTTCGGATTTATGTCATTCCAACATGTAAAGGGTCAGATAAAAACTTACTTTAGAACAAAAACAAGAATGAACACTTTTACGTATGTAGGACCGAGATGATAATAGAAATGAAATCTAATGTAAGAATCAGCCTGGGGTACAGAGTAATTTGTTACGCCTGTATCACTTAACTGAGAATATTTATGTCTATGGACGTAAGCCATTGTATACTGTATTGCTTATAGCATAAGGCGTTGGCCTTTTGGAGTCTATTCGGACTTCGTCCTTCTCATTTTGGGATCTATTGAGAACGCCTCGAATTCGGCTGAACTTCGCCTATATCTTCGGATTTACGACCAATTATCATTCGAGGCTTTGTCCACGTGAACGGATGGGAAGGGGAAGAAATGAGGGGTAGACAGTCCCCATCGAAGCGAGATTTTTAAGAGATAAGGGTAAAACAGAGGATGCACATACTTCCGTCAAAGGAAGTGACACTCCTAGCTGTTTTCCCACGCTAAAAACACGTTATTTTCCCATCAAAATGAAAGACTATTTTCCTGGAAAGATTTTACTTTCCTTTAAAATTATTATTTTAGACCCGGGGCTATTCGGATGTAACACTAACTTATCCCCCGACGGATCAGAAAACTGTTTTATAATTATTTCATTATTTACAAGAGACTTAATATACCCTTATGTTACCTGTGAGTCTACACAGGTAACATAATAGTAATAAAACATAATAATAGTAATGAAACATAATAGTAATAAAACATAATAAACAAAAGTAATTAAATTCAGAAGTACTGATAAAAATGTAACGATGAATATTAAAATTCATATTTAATCTCGAGATAATATAACGAAAAATAATCCATAAAAATATTAATTGAACTATGTATCAAGTATATACGTATACACATTGTGATAAATTTATCAGATGATTTTTTTTTAATCTGATATTGTATATCTAAAATTCATAGATTTTACTTAATTGCATTGTGACCGTAGGGACGGTGTCTTGTTGACACCACGTTAAGATGCGACACCACCGAATCTCTCAGTTTTCGGAAATCGCGACTTTACGTCACGCGAGCGGTTGGATTCGGAAGAGGTGAGGAGAGAGACGAGGAAGTGATTCACTCGGATTCCATATTAACTAACAATAACTATTTTAATTATAACAGAAGAAAATACAGATATACTCTATATCAAGCATGACTAACGTTCCCCTTAATCATTACTAGCCCGTTCGACAGAGAGAGTTTACAAACGAATCGTGTGTTGGTAAATGCCTTTTAACTGAGTCGAAGATCTGTTATAAGATAACTGCATAAACCGGCGAGGGTTCGATGAAACTGTTCTGGAACTTTAGAGTGTCCGGTAACAGGAGCACTGAGGTGTGGTAGCACGGAAATGGCGATGTGTGTGTAAAATATTCTTAAAGAGGCACGTCTTTCTCACGGTATTAACTCTTGAGAAGGCAAACTTTGGAGGACTTCTGAGGACGGACTTTAAAGGACGACTCTTAAATTTTTTATCGCTCTCCCTTGTTATTTCGGTTCCTTCTGGGTTTTTTTCGCATGAGGTCAGGTTTTTTCCTATGAAATTGCTGTTAAGGAGCTGGCGTCCAATACTGGAATTTTATCGAACGTTCCGGATGATGCATTAATGACTAGATGAATCCTCTTCAACAAAGAACCAAATCTGTGGAAAATAATTTTTATGGATTTCAGCCTAACTTGATAAAACCATCAAAGTTAGACGATTGAATTCCATAATAATAATAATTTAAAATAACACTTTATTGAAGTTCTGTTCGACCCTCATAGCATTATCTAAATGGAAAATCTATTAGCCACAGATAACGTTTTACTTACATCTATGTAATTGAATTTGTATAGACCTAAGTTTTAAGCTATATAAACACAATTATTACAATAGAGAATTACTCTAAAAGTTTGATAAATATGCTTCTATTTCGAGTACAATTGCAAATTCTTAAACAATCAGTTCGATAACTACATCATCGTAATTATTTCGTAAAATTGACTTAGGTTTTACTTATAAACGTCTGATTATTATTGTATTCTGATGATAACACTATAAAGTTAACAGGTAATTTTCTGAAGACGAATAATTGCACTCTCATATCGTTCTTTTTATCATAAATTTCGTAATGAAATTATTTGTAATACTTGAATATTAGGAATATTTTAATACATTTTTAAATATATTAAAATATCCTCAACAGTCTTAAACATATAATACAATAGCGTATTAAACAGAATATGTAAATAAAAATTTTATTTATCCGAATTGTTTCCAGTAAACATAATCACTTGTAATCACACTGGAAACATACAACGGTAGAAAGAAGAAGTCAACACGATTTAAAAAATTTTACTCGAATTTCTTTGAAGTATTTTTATGAGCGATAGCATTATTGTTTTCTACAATGATACCAACATCTGAAGGGTGTGCAGTCAAGCACTTTTTTGATATTAAAACTAATAACGTGTATATTACATTTTTTGCATGGAGTTGTTCCTTGTTCGCAGCTTCACAATTCGGTATTTGTGTGGTGGGTGTTATTAATTTTTACGATTAGAACAGTTCATTAATATTTCAATTTTAAAATTTACAGAATTTACAGTACGAGTATTTCAGATAGAAAGTTACACAAGTACATCTGTTTAGTATAAATTGTAAATAATAGAAAAAATTTACAGTTTACATTTCTACATTAATTAAATAAATTATATTAAATAATGAAATAATTAATTAAACTCCCAAATTACAAAACGAATTTGCTGTATAAGAAAGAATATTATAACAATTTTTATTTCCTAATTCTAAGAATATTCTACTTGATATGATTTCGTAGAGTATAGTAGAACAAAATGTATCAGATAACAGTGAAGTAAAAGAATAAAAAATGGAGACGTAAAACTTTTTATTTTCACTTTTATTTTTACAGTGGCGCCTTTTTATCAATAGTACTGTTCTATTGACTATAACAATTAATAACGAGTATTTGCATTAAGAGTTAATTTATAACAAAACGTTGCTATTAAAATAAATCAATTAAATTTGTGTCATTATTAATTAGAAGTGAGCACGCAAATCATTCTAACAGTACTAAAAATTTTTGCAGAATATTAATGCATGCAAATGCATCTAAATTAATGCAGTAGCTTGTTTCTTATAACTATATACTGTACGTAACTGTTCTGTGCTTGTCTATGTTTTCTCTTAGTAGTTTACACAATACTAAATATTTGGCTTGTTTACAAACTATAAAATAAAACAAATAATTACTTTGACACGGGTAATATGTCTTTGAGAAAAAATTTCAGCAAAAGGATGCGTTTATTATAAACTTTTAATATTTGAGTATTTGGCCAACTGCGTTTGTAAAAAATACGCTTTTTCCTTCGATCTTGAAAATCTTTTCGACCATATTTACATATTGACATTGTCCATCTCAATTGATCATCTGCGAGTTTTGAGTCAGATTTGTTGGCTTTAAACTGCAGCACTAATATAACACATGACATGCAATCAAGATTATGTTACTAAATTTCGGGGCTGTATCACTGAAAAATAACATTATATTCACCGTTCGAAAGCATTTTCCTTTATATCGTCTAGTTTCGTGCTAAAAACATTTTTTTTTTCATTTGTTAGAACACATTATTTGCCAGTCACGACAGTAATACCAAAATAAATACTGTACTTCTATACGTAAAAATGAATAGCTGTTTTACATAAAAAGTTCGCCAGTAAATATACGAGAACTTTCATTTGTTTCATTCTTAAACGTATAATTTACAGAACTTTCAGTAGAGCATATTTTATTTCTTAGAACACCGGCCAATTGAATTAGAGAAGACAAAAACGAATACAATCCACTCACCACCTGAAAACAATTCAAATTATAATAAATAAAATAGCACCAAAAATATTTTATCTATTTATGATTATTTCTAAATATTTCTGTTTCTTTAAACAATATACTGAAAATGCATTTTGAATTAAAGCGTTATAAATAATTTTATTAATTTTATAATATTTTAAAGAATGATTACACTCTAAAAATTAATAACAATTAAATAAATTAATTACATTTAATAATTTACTTAAATTTTTACAGGTAAACATGACAGCAATTTGCATTATATCACTGAAAATTTACATTCGCCGTAATATATGAATACGATATTCGCTAATAAAACTAAAAACAATATTATAATAAGACGTATTTACCCTTATCAAAAAATTTTTTTGATGTAAAAGAATCCCCACATCGATATCCCGAAAGGTCTTCCTCCAAATCTCTTCATAAAACAAATGATCTGAAATTATGAAATTATTAATAAAATTACATTACATATGCAATAAGATTAATAAATTACGTACTTTAAATCTGTGTATCGGCGAAAAAATAGAAGAGTTATACTTCCCTATGTTGATAAAACTGTCATATATCTGAAGTACAGTACATTTAAATAAAAAATTTTTTATTTTATTTTTTAAACACTTACATCTTATAACTTGCATATTGTTTACAACAATACTCACGATCGAGGTATAACTTGACAATGCCCACGACACAATTATTGTTCCAGTAAAAAATGTCACTGCAATTATTGCGATTGCCACACGAAAAATTACGTCAAGACGTACGAAGAGAGCGATATATATAAAAAAGCAAGTTTGATAAACAAAATAACTGTAAATAAGAGGAAGAAACGCCTTCCATTTATCGTTGACTTCTTCAAATATCTGCCAAATTTCCCAGAGTTTTTCCATTAGTTAATCAATAAATAACCTTGTTGCCTTTATTGAAAACTGCAACTGAATAGAAATGTTTATCAATTTTTTTCCTATAAGTGACAAAAAAATAACTGAAAATAAAAGTATGCAAAATACGTGAGACGGTACATAAATTACCCAAAGTTCTAGGCCGAGAACACAGTGCAGAGACATTTTATAATTGAGATGTGCCGATTTTAATGCACAATAACCAACAAATGAACTCATTGTGATACAACATAAGAGAATCAAAACGTAAAAAGAGAAATAATAAATAATGCATTTTTCATATTTCTCGATAAATTCTATTTCTTCCTTAAAATCTTTCATCAAATGATGAATATTGATCTTTCTTCTTTTTAAAATACTGAACTGCACAGCAGTGTACAGAGAAGCATTCAATGCAACGATTATAATGAAAAATTTATTATTTTCAAATATCGAAAGTATCTGAATGCAAACGGCTTTGGACGCAATCATTACTGTAAACATTACTACCATCGTCCATAGAAATATTTCGAGTAAATTAGTATAAACTGTAAAAATTTTTCCACTTCTTCTTGATTTTTCTTTCTGACAATCACAAGTTTCCGACAAATTCAAAGCAAATACTTCGAAAACAGAAATGAAAGGCCGAACTTTTGTGGCAATGCAATTGCTGTGTGGTGAATGCATTTTGAAGAAAAAAGTTTAAAGATAATTACGTTTTACAGTCGCGATGTGCACAAAAGTTAAACGTGTACTTCAATTATAATGTAACAGAATACAGATTCGGCAATATACACTGAAAATAATACGAAAGTTAGAATAATATTTTAAATCGTTTGGTCTCAATTAAAATATTCTATGAAGTGAATACGTAAATCATAAGATGGTTAGTGATTGGTTGATAGACGCAATTGTGAAAAATTAATAGTGTGACGTTAACCAGTGTTTAATCCAATCACGTATGTAATGTGTAATCATCCAATGTAAGTGACTGAATTGTTGCTTGGAAACAATTCGCTATCAATAAATTTCGAATAGTATATTATTTGCGATACGCTACTTGATTTTGTATACGTAATTGAATATAAATTTTACTCTATATTCTTCGAGATTAATACCTATATTTAATATTTAACATTAAATTCGATGAATGCTTCTCCATTTAATTGTAGGATTGATATTAAGAGAAATAATGATTAAGCTTAACTGACTAACGATACAAGTTCATTTTCCATAATATGCAGAATAGTTACCTTCTACATTCGCATTAAAATACATACATTCTAGACTTAAATTTCAAAGAATTGTGTATATTTTCGACACAAAATAACAATGTTTTGGAGGAAAGATGTATTGTTTATTAAAGCATTTATAGAAAAGTTAAATGACAGAATCACTACATACGATAGAACAGAAATATAGCTTTTTAAATTTCTTTTGTTTTGTTTTCTCAATATGTTCATATCTTTTTATTATATTTCGCTTATTTATTTTGTTATCGGCAATTGTCACCTTTCCGATTAATCAGAAAAATCCATTCCCGTGTGTAATTTATTAAACAGATTAGACAATTATAATTTAGAACTTACAATTATATGCGTAGATATTTACGTACTCCCAGCATTGCTTAGGCGATTAAATGGATTGTGAGGAGAGGTACAAAATGGGTGAAAAACATTAGTTTTTGTAACTAAAATGTTCATTAATTAACCGAAGTATTTACAATAATGAAATTGAAAATCACAAAAAGTTGCTAGGGCTTAAGGTAAAAACCACAAAACAAACCTTAAGAAAAACACTACAATAAGCACAAGACTGCATACAGCAATATACAATTTTTACGGAGTTGATTAAAACAGAATTCTTTTGGTACGATTTGTGTGTGAAAGATTATTCATACTAAATTTTGAACGTCAAGCGTCGCTTAGAAGTTAGAAGATAGCGGCGTTTGACGTTCGACGTTCACGTTTTAGAGATGAAAACTTCGGCCGCAAACTCGCTAATATAAGGAAAATGAATTTATTAAAATATTAATTGAACCATGTATCAAGTATATACGTATACAGAGACTGATAAATATATCAGATATACAGTATTCTTTTAATCTAATATTGTATATTTACGTTTTCATAAATTTTGTTTCCATTTGCATTTCCTAAATGGAAAAGCTATTAGCCATTAATCGGAAAGTTTTAACTACATTTATGAAATTGAATTTATATAAGATTTAAGTTGCATAATCACAATGATTACAATAGAGAATTACACTTAAAGATTGGTAAATAGGCTTCTATTTAGAGTAGAAATGAAATTTATTAAACAATCAATTCGATACATATTTCATGGAATTGAATTATGTTTGTACCGATAAACGTCTGATTATTGTTGTATTCTGATAATCTTTACTATGAATATATCTATATCTATATATAAAAATGGACATGTATGTCCCTATATCTCAATTTTTCGCCAAAACTACACATCGCACGTGAATGGTGTTTGTATGTGGTGGTAGCCCCAAGTCTCCATTCGTGCATAGGGGTGGTTGCGTCTCGATAGCTATAAGGGTGCGGGAAATATGGGGCTGAAAGGGGTTAAAAGTGGTTTTCTATTTCGAATGTTATGTTCGAATTTGTTCGAATTTAATTCGAACAATATTCGAATTCGAATTCGAATTTGTTCGATTATAGAACGATTGTAAACGTTTCAGAAAATTGATCAAATTGAAAATAGTTCGTTTGTCTGGACGTAAAAATTCTCTAATTAGTCTGGAAACAAGGGACCTAATTTTTGCATTCTGTGAAAACGGGAAAGATTGGGTATAATGTAATTATCTTAATTCTTACTAGCGTTACTTTTTGCCCAGAGAAGCGGGTCCGTGCAGCTAGTAACACTATAAAGTTAACGGATGATTTTTTAAAGATGAATAATCGCATTCTCATAGCGTTCTTATTATCATAAATTTATTTAATTCTAACACTACGTAAAAATACGCTTTCATTTTAAATACTTCAAGCTATTATGTAAGGAAATTTATATTTATAAATCATTTGCAATACTTGAATATATCGAATATTTTAGTACATTTTAACATATATTAAAATATATTCAAAAGTCTCAAATATATAATCTAATAACGTATTAAACAGAATATGCACATTAAAGTTTTATTCATCGCGAATTGTTTCCAGGCAACATGATCAATTCTAATCACACTGAAAGCATGCAACGGTAGAAAGACGAAGTAAACACGATTTGAAAAATTTCACTCGAATTTCCTAGAATTATTTTTATACTCGATAGTATTATTGTTTTCTACAAAGATAGCAACATCTGAAGTTTTGCAGTCAAGCGTTTTTGATATTTAAAACTAATAACGTTTGTATTATATTTGTTGCATGGAGTAATTCCTTGTAAATAGCTGTTTAATTTAGCATTTTGAAATAGAAAACATTTAATATTTGTTACTTGATAAGAAATGTCAAAGAAAAAGAAGAATGTATCGAGAAATATGAAGGTTTCATTTTTCATTATTTATCTTTTTACGTTTCTTTCTTGTAGGTTGCCTCACAATAACTTTCAACTTTGGCTATATATGTTTCAAATCAACACACCACAATTATAAAATGTCTTTGCTTTGTGTATTCAGTATCGAACTTTGGCTTAGTTATGTTGCTTCTCACGTATTGGTATACTTCTCTTTCTCGTAATTTTTTCTTACATGTAGAAATAAAATTGATAAATATAGGGGAGACCGGGGCAAGATCGGCATGTTAAGCTTTACTTAAATTTTGTGTAATAAATACTGCTGTAAACTGAAAAAAAAGCTTTGCATATTGTCTATTGGAATGTTACCTTACTATAGAACTGGTTAAAATCAGTTTGGAAATAAAAATAATTAAAATAATTACAACTTTACAAGAAGAGAGAAATTGACGAAGTTGCCCCGGGTATAGGGGCAAGATCGGCAACTTCTCTCTTTTTGTAAAGTTGTAATTATTTTAATTATTTTTATTAAAGTTGCCCCTGGTATAGGGGCAACAGTAATGGGGCAAGATAGGCACGTATATAAAATTATGTTATTAACAATGTATAAGTTGGAATTCACTATTAAAACAAAGAAATACAAATCCAACACCCATTTAATATTATTACAACGAAATGCAAGTTCAAAGACATATATACATGAATAACAAATGCAAACATGTTTTCATTTATCATCTGTTTGATTTTTATCCTTTGCTTCTAATGTGGCTTTATGTTGCCGATCTTACCCCGCTAGTCATGATTTCGAAACATTAAGTACAACCCTGAGAACAGAATGCCAAGCCACGATCTGGCCACGTGAATAAGTTGAAGTTACATCCTTCTAACAGGAAAAGTAACTTTCGTTATCATGGAATTATAACAAAACCTGCCAATTCAATATAAATGGAAAAAAAATATTATATGGAATTGAACGAAAATGAAAATTTGCTTGATAATTCAACTACGCTTGTTGGAGAACAATAAAAACACTACACTCAACAAGCCACCAATAAAACTCAACTGCCTAACCTATAACCAAAGTCTCCTTTTAATTTGTTTTTAAAAAAGAGCGCTTGACAAACTTGCCCCGCATGCCGAAGTTGCCCCGGCCTCCCCTATATTTACATTGTCATAAATTTTATTTCCATTTGCATTTCCTAAATCGAAAAGCTATTAGCCATTGATCGGTAAGTTTTACGACATTTATGAAATTGAATTTATATAAGATTTAAGTTCCATAATAACAATTGATACAAAAGAAAATTACTCTAAGAGATCGATAAATAGGCTTCTATTTAAAACAGAGATACAATTTATTAAACAATCAATTGGACATAATTTCTTCGTAATTATTTTATGGTATTCAATTACGTTTCTCTCGATAATCGTCTGAAAATTGTACTCTAATAATAACACTACAAAGTGTCGAGACGATAAATTGCACTGTAATAAAATTTCATTCATTGTAAATTTATTCAACACTAACACAGTAAAAATTTACCTGCATTTTAAATATTTCAAACTTTTATACAATTCAATTTATATTTAAATCTGCTTAGATAGTATTGAGTCTATTTAACCCCATTCTTGTTTGGACTATGTTTCTTTTGAAAACTATCACGATTACGAGTATTAAAGCAGTTAAAGAATTATATAGATTATTCGGTAATATTGGGGAAAAAATATCAAAAGAATTTATGGTATCAAAAGGACCGACAGAAATGTTGTATGTCACCAACTTCATTTAAAATGTAAGTAGAAGTATTAAAAATACGGAAAAGCAAATGTTATGATATGGGAATAGATATTAACAATACATTAATATTTACATTGGAATTTTCAAATGATGAGATGATAACGGCAGAGGATAAGGATAATCTAAAGTATATGACAATAAAAATAGAACAAAAATATTTTAGAAAAGGTTTATATATTAACACAAGTGAAACAATATATTAGTGCATAGGTGAGCCTAAAACAGACACAAAAATGGAAGAAGGAGAAAAGTTTGAAAGATGTTAACATCACAATTATCTTGGAATACAAATTCATCAAGATGGAAGAGATACATTGGAAATTAATACAAAATTAGCATAAGTAAGAAAGCAGTTAAAAAATTAAATGGAGTATGATGGAGTGAAAAATTATATATGTATATAACGGTTGAAATGGATGCATTAAGAAGATCGTGCATAATCTCAAAAAAAGAAACAATAACTAATAAGAGATTCAAAGACCTAATAAGATTGAAGAAAACGGCTTTGGAAAAAATAAAGAAAAGAAACTTATTTGCTTTAAGAAAAGTAAGAGTGACAAGAGACTCCCGAAAATGTCAATGGAATACATTCCATAAGGAGAAAAAAAAAGACCCAGACAAACTCAATACGTTGGAGTATACTTAGAGAGAGATGGAAAGGGTTCCTGCAGATCAGGAGGCGACTTCAAACACCATAAATCGAATACAGATACCGTGGATAGATTATATAAACAGAAAATATATTTAAAATTATTAGAAAATGCATAGAAATATAACAGATAAATTAGTAATATAAGTAACGTTTAAATTTAAAATATAATTAATTTTTAATACTTTGTACCGTAGTTTAGAAAATTATAAAATATTTTAACAATTAATTTATATGAGAATATTATTTGATGCAGAACATAACTGTGTATTATGTTTATACATCAAAATATTTATTAGAGTAACTTAATTGTACACGTGTTATTGGAAATATCTAAAGCATCGATTTCATTGACATAAATCTAGGAACAGAAATTCCTCGTAAAATAGAAATGTCTTTTATTGACTTTAAATTATTTCAGGCAGGAATGTAATCATTTCAATCCAAATTATGTAATTTATGACTCGTCTGAAATCTTTTAATAATCGTTTGAGAATTTCCAAATTTTGAATATTAATAAATATATATTTATTAAGGCAAAACTTACTATTTAATTTAAATTTTCTTTCAAACGAAGAATTCCTAAATTTTAAAACTGTTCTGTACATTCTATTATATATAATTACGGATTTTTCTATAATATATAAAAGTCGAAATGTCTTTGTACGTAAATTTGTTTTAACGTTTTACAAATGATTTTATGTTACGGCAGCAAATTTAGCATAAATAATCTTTCACACACAAATCGTACGAAAAGAATTTTTTTTTAATCAATTCCGTGATAACTGTATATTGTTGTATTGAGTGTTGTGTTTATTGCAGTGTTTTTCTTAATGTTTGTTCTGTGGTTATTACTCTAAATTTTAGAAACTTTTTATGATTTTCATTTTCATTATTGTAAGTACTTCAATAATGTACTACAATAATTCGGTCAATTAATGAACATTTTAGTTTCAAAAACTACTGTTTTGTAACCTTTTTAAACCACTCTTGACCAATTTCTTGAATCGCCCAAGCAACGCAGGGAAAACGTAAATATCTATGCATATAATTAAAAGTTTTTAATTATAATTGTGTAAACTCTAATAAATTACAAGCGAAAATGTATTTTTCTGATTAATCGAAACGGTGACAATTGCCGATAACTAAATAAATAAGCGAAATAAAATTCAACTCTAAACTATATCTTT
>NW_019385282.1:108628-125588 GCF_000671375.1 Centruroides sculpturatus
ACTCAAAATAATTTAAAAAGACAAATTACAATAAAACGGTTTATTACCCAACTATCAGAAATTTCACAACATGCCAAGGAAGAGAGGAAGGAGCAATTAAATAATTAAAATTATAAAGGATTAAAATATATATATAAATGGGGAATATCGCACTTCTGACAATCGCTGCGAGTGTATGTGCTAAATATGGAGAATCCGTGCTTCTCGAATGGACACTGTATGTGGCCGGCTCACGCGTCGGAAAACCTGATTTATTCGTGTACGCACCAGACGGAAAAACAAAAAATATCGTGTATCCACAAGCGCTCCAATAAATAAATAGAATTGAAACGATATTTTGAAATGTTTTACCGATGAAAATGAATAATAATAATAAGTTTCAATAAAAATGATAAAATGTAAATTGAATTTCATCATAACGAGTTCGCTTAAATTTCCTTTCTTCTGAGATCGCAGCAATGCGCGACGGGTAAGCTAGTAATATATAAATTTTTCATATAAGTAAAGCAATTCCTAGTGGAATGTATGATATTATAGATATACAATATTAAATTTTTCAAACATACTTCATTATAATCTATATGCCTAAACAATGTATACGTAATTAATCGCAAATTTTACCATATATATTACGAAGTAATTGCCAACATTCGATATTTAACATTAAATTACACCTATTCTTTTCTATTTAATTATAGTGTTACGGGAAATAAGTAAAATATAATATGTATATATTGAATTCATGGGAAAAATAAAAAACACACGAAAATTCGTAACCATTAAAATAATTTTTAACAAGTTGTTCATAATTACGAAAGTGAACTTTTTTCTGCTCTATGTAGAAAGTTTAGTGGTCATCTGACTTCATCTTATTTTCTTAGTGCTTTCTTAATGCTTGTTTACATAAGAGTAACGTAAACAATACTAAGCACAACTGACTAACGATATGTACAGTAGACCCCCCTATAACGCTTAGATACGTTCCACGCTAACCGAAAATTACGTTGTAGGAATGATTAAATACGTGAGCCAATCGCAGCCCGATAGGTGGGAACTTTACGGACTAAGGCTGTACGAAAGGTTTTCTACTATAAAATTAACCGATTCTAGACTAATTCCACTCAACATTTCCAAAACACGTATAATTTTTTGGGAATAATCCGTATAAACTATGCTATAAACAAAAAATTATAGGATTACTTACCGAGTGTGTACCGTTCGACTACGCCGTTGCTTAAAGCTGGTTTTCATCGCGGAACAGCACATGAAACGGCGGCCGCGATTTCTAATAACGAATTTTTCGCATAAAAATAACTTGACCTTTGGAGACATCATTAATATAAATAATTTTTATGGCCGTTGAATAAGAAGTGTTTCTTTCACAAGAAATGTATAAAATTAGTGCTGTATTAGACTTACGGTACCTAATTTACATACTGTACAGACGATAATAAACTCAACTTACTAGCCTAAAATCTCCGTAGCGTGTTGCCAGGCGGCAGAAAGCATATATATAATTATAATAAAGTTACAATAAATTAAGTTAATATATAATTATATATACAGTACCTAATTTATATATAATTAATATATAATTATATGTACAGTACCTAATTTATATATAATTTATATATAATACTAAACAGACGATAGCAAACTCAATTTAGCCGCTCCGTAGCGTGGCGCAGGGTCGGAGGAAAGTAGTTCGGCTGCTCATCCACTATTGGTCCAGACTCTATCAATCTTGTCGCGAAACGACGTTATAGGAGGTACGTTATACGAAAGTTGCTACAATTTTTCCGCTACGTTATAGGAATTGTCGTTATAGGAACGTACGTTATAGGGGGGTCGACTGTATATATTAATTTGTTCATTTATTTATTATTATATAATTATATTACATGTTTACATATTATTTTATGTCGAGTTTTTATTTGCTTATAAGTAATATATGACAGAATTGTAATGCAAAAGATAAATTAAATTACATTCATTATTCTAAGCGTGTAAAATAAAAAATTATGTTTTCTTTACATTTATCTGTTACAAAATACATTTTGGTTCGAAAACCAGTTATTATTATACTCCGTCTTGCAGTCATATTACTTACATACATTTCGATAAGAAGGCTGTAATAAAGGTTCAAATCAGGAAAAAATTATAATAAATAATCAGTAAATATTTTTTGATAATATCTTATTTGTTTGCTGTTTGTATATCTTTCAAGTCCTACCGAACTTATAATATCAATACATTTTCAACGAATCAGAAGAATACATTTACATCCGTAGTTTATGAAAAAGTGAGATTAGACAATTGTCATTCTGAACTTTTAATTATTTTATTTAATTTACATGTGCAAGAGCAATGTTGGGCGTTTAATTCGTTAATAAATGGGTTAGAGTTTGTTCAGAAACAGTGGAAAAACAAACAGTTTTAGTAACTAAAATGTACATTAATCATTAATTCTCCTGGGTATTTACAATAACAACACTGAAATAGCACAAAAAGTTGATAGGACTTGATATAAAAAACATAAAAAACTATTAAGTATAGCTTTAATAACGACTTACAAGTTGAATACAACAATATTACAATATCAACACGGTTAATAAAAAAAATTCTTTTGGCACGGTTGGGAAAAAAAAGATTATTAATGCTAAAATTTGCTGCCGTAAAACTGAACCATTTGCATATTATAACTACCGTATGAACAAACACATATTTATATTTATATACAGTAGAGCGTCGATTATCCGAATCAATTGGGGACTCGGGTTGTACGAAAGATCGATGTTTCGGATAACCGATTATGTACGAAAAAATATATTAATTTATTCCATCTTGACATTTTTCTCCGTTGCGTGTCGCTTCGCGTTGAATTTTCGTCGACGTTAAGCCTAACGAAGACTATTGTATCGTTAAAAATTATTTTTTTATTTTGTACGAACAAAATAAATATATTGAAAAATATAAAAACAATAAAAAATTATATTTCAGAAGTTAATTTAGTATCAAAAACGTAAAATATTTGAGTAGCCAAAGAAATAGCCAAAGATTGCAGCGCCACAGCACTGGCGAAAATTTAAATTTGCCGACTGGAATTCTTTCGGTTAATTGTCGTTTCGGATAATCGAAGCTCTACTGTATTATAAAAATAAAACTAATTACTTTATATATAATTGTAAGTATTGATACGAAACACAATTTTAAAATGTAAGTATTTCCTTATCATTAAACTTTCCTATTACATAAAAAATTTAAATTAGAAAATTGGTTTTTCCTTAAATAAATATATTTGTAATATTCAAAATCTTAAAATTTTCAAACGATTCTTTAAAGGTTTCCAATGAATCAAATTCCATGAATTGAATTCAATACATTACATTCGTACGTAAAATAATATAAAGTGAACAAAACACATTCCTATTTCACAAAGAATTCTTATTTTGAGATTTATGTGAATGAAATCAAATTTTAGGAATTTATAAAACCGTGTATATTTGAGTTTCAGTAATAAATATTTTGATGTATAAATATATTACACAATTATATTCTGCATAAAATAAAATACTCTTATAAATTAATCGTTTTATAATTTGCTAAAAGTACGGTACAAGTTATTAAATGATAATTTTCTTGTATATTTAAATGTTACTTAAATAATAACTTTCTCGATTATATTTCTAAGCGTTTTCAATAATTTTAAGTATATTTTTCTGTCAATAAAACCAATTATATAATAGAATGTTAATCGTAGCAATTTGCGAAAAAGATAATTTATCAAAGAACTCAACTAGGATTTTACAAAGTTTATTCTTCGTAATGTCGATACACTTCAGTGGTTAAATTAAGCTTAGATCCAAACTAAAATTTTTGAATTCCGGCATCACTTCTTGTGAATTCACCTGAGTTATTTTCTATTGGAACTTAACATATATGATCATATACCTGAAGTAACTGATTACGCGAAAATTGCATTCGTTAAATTAATTACCGGCAGTTTAAATTCGTAATGATAAAAGAATTCATAGAACGAATTGTTTAATAGATATAATGGACTAATAATGCGAGTGTTAAACTATCTTCTTACACGAATTGTGTTATACACACATAACAATCATGTTATATGAAAATTATGTATATTTTATTTCATACATTTACAGTATATAAACAGCTGTTATATATGACGTAAACTTACATTAACGTAATTTCTACAAGAGACTACCAAATCGCACTCGTTGAAAATAGAATCAAATATTTATAATTGAATCGTTGTCTACGCTTTTTTGGTTTAAATATCGTTTCACTTGTTTTCTATAAATTATTTTGCATAGGGGAGACCGGGGCAACTTCGGCATGCGGGGCAAGTTTGTCAAGCGCTTTTTTTCAAAAACAAATTAAAAGGAGACTTTGGTTATAGGTTAGGCAGTTGAGTTTTATTGGTGGCTTGTTGAGTGTAGTGTTTTTATTGTTCTCCAACAAGCGTAGTTGAATTATCAAGCAAATTTTCATTTTCGTTCAATTCCATATAATATTTTTTTTCCATTTATATTGAATTGGCAGGTTTTGTTATAATTCCATGATAACGAAAGTTACTTTTCCTGTTAGAAGGATGTAACTTCAACTTATTCACGTGGCCAGATCGTGGCTTGGCATTCTGTTCTCAGGGTTGTACTTAATGTTTCGAAATCATGACTAGCGGGGTAAGATCGGCAACATAAAGCCACATTAGAAGCAAAGGATAAAAATCAAACAGATGATAAATGAAAACATGTTTGCATTTGTTATTCATGTATATATGTCTTTGAACTTGCATTTCGTTGTAATAATATTAAATGGGTGTTGGATTTGTATTTCTTTGTTTTAATAGTGAATTCCAACTTATACATTGTTAATAACATAATTTTATATACGTGCCTATCTTGCCCCATTACTGTTGCCCCTATACCAGGGGCAACTTTAATAAAAATAATTAAAATAATTACAACTTTACAAAAAGAGAGAAGTTGCCGATCTTGCCCCTATACCCGGGGCAACTTCGTCAATTTCTCTCTTCTTGTAAAGTTGTAATTATTTTAATTATTTTTATTTCCAAACTGATTTTAACCAGTTCTATAGTAAGGTAACATTCCAATAGACAATATGCAAAGCTTTTTTTCAGTTTACAGCAGTATTTATTACACAAAATTTAAGTAAAGCTTAACATGCCGATCTTGCCCCGGTCTCCCCTATATTTACTGTGGACTTGAGAATGACAGAGCAACTTTTTATTCCTTACATTTTTTTGTATATACCTTTTTATACGCATTTATGTATCACTATACTGTCCTACAGTTACTTATACTATTCGTTATAAATTGAGTAGTTTCGAAAAGAATGGCTTGCATTTTTACGAGAAAATATAATTATTTAAATTTATAAGAATATATTAATAAAATATATCTATAATGCAAAGTTTTATATCTTTATGTATAAGAATTTTTGTCCGTTTTCTATTTTCTATTCTATATTCTAAACTTTTCCAGCGATCCGCAGCTAATTTTTCATAGTCACTCTCTAAAACACTTGAATATAGGTTACCAAAAATTTCCTCCAGTCTGTAGGCATTTTGATTTGACCGATATCACACTATTATAATCATAATAATAGCTAATAACGTAAATAATATATTGACGAGTAGCGATTATTTATCATATGTTTTAAATTTATATAATTTAAAATATATGCTGTCCCTCTGAAATTAGTAGTGGCTTCCTTCTGAACATCATACATTTTCTTTAATAGAAACGTGTCGGTCATGTACGATATCTAACATCTTTCGAGAAAAAATTATTTAATTAATATAAAATGTGTACGATTAATCAATGCCTTCTGCTTCTACGTTTTACATATCTGGTCTCTGCATTAATTTACATAACCCTGTTAACTAATATTATTAAACATGGATAATGTTCTAAGAAGGAGTGAAAAAGCGATTTATCAATGAGAAATATATTCGTAAATCATCCAGTTGTCAATGTATTATCGTTTATCCGGACATGATGCTGCATGAGAATTAATTGTAGATTTATATTTTATGTGAACAATCATATCTATTGCTTTTCGTGTACCGTTTTTCATAAAAAAACTGTATTAAAATAGAAACAGACACAATTATTTTTGATTAAATATGCACAACAATCTTAATATTTATATTTGTATTGTGGCGGACTTTAGAAATTTGTTGGATAAGTAATAAAAACAAATAAAGTTTAAACATTATTAGAGTAGATAGCATTTTATTTGAAAAATACCTGCTTGAGAATTTAACAAATTCATATTTTCATATTTAACATTTTATTTTTGGCATTTCAATTGTTATTTCAAATACTGAAATGTATGTAAAGTATTCTGGATTATTTCGAATAACAGAAACTTAAATATCCAATTATTTTCCATATCGTGGTATTTCCGAAATTCTAGAATCTAGGAATGTTCAGTTACGCAAATATATAATACAGGACTCACATATATCGATTCTTATTCGAAATTCCAATAACTATTATAGTGTTTCGAATATTATTGAGATTATTAATTCACTGGACTACTAGATAAATTGCACTTCCTAATTATAGAATAAAGAACAAATAAAAGAAAGATGAACGTTTAAAGTTCGAGACTATTTCCAAATAAATCAAAAACTTTATTTTTCAAAATAATTACTTACGAGTAAAGACTATTTGTATGTACTTAGTGCCTTGTTTTACTTGTTTAATACGTACAGTACGTTAACGCCGTTAAATCTTCAATAATAAAAAAATTGATTTTTCACTGAAAAGTGAAACTTTGATTTTTCGCAAATGAGTCAAAGTCAAAATTGAAAAAAATTTCAAAAATTTGACAAAATTAACGCGTTTTTTTAAAGTAAGTCCCCTGTTTTTAAATTATAAAATGCAACTATCTTCAAATGCCTGTATTTCCGTAAAATAATTTTCATTAATAACGATAATACTAACGAATATCACACAAATTAATAAAGTAATACTGTATTAGTCAACTATTGTAATTCCTACGTAAGAAAATAAAACGCATTTGGATGGCCTTCGTCGCTTCCGAAATCTGCTTTCAGTCGCATCAACCTTCTGTAAATGAGGAATATGCGACTGTGACTATAATCATAAAATGCAGTAAAATGAATTCCGCCATTTAAACATCATAATTAACAGAAGAATGATTGATACTTTTCTGTAAATTACATTGGATTCAGTATAACTCGTATTTTTTTTAAATAAATCAGCCAATATTAACCTAATTTACGTATTTCTAGCAATATTAAAAAATATATAATTAATAAACTTCAGTTGTATTTTATGATAAATTTGCTGCTGTAAAACTGGACGATTTGAATAATATTATAAGTAACGTATGTACAAACACATATCGATTTTTATATATTATAAAACAGAACTAATTCCTTTATATACTATTGAAAGTACGTAACACAATTCTAAAATCTAAGTATTTCCTTATCATAAACCTTTTTTATTTTGAAGGAAATGAAAATTTAATAATTGGTTTTGCCTTTAATAAATATATATTTATAATTTTAAAAATCTTAAAATTCTTAAACGATTATTTAAAGGTTTGTAACGAATCACAAATTCCAAAAATTCAATTCAATTCATTACATTCGTACGTGAAATAACACAAAGTGAACAAAACACATTCCTATTTCACAAGGAATTCTCTTTCGAGATTTATGTGATTGAAATCATATTTTAGGAATTTATAGAAACATGTTGCAGACATGCAATTGTACAAAAAAGAAGTTAACACGATTTGAAATATTTTACTTGAATTTACTGGAAGTATTTTTATGGGCGATGGTATTGTTGTTTACAACAGTAATAGCAACATCCGAAGGGCTTTGTAGTCAAGCGTTTTTGGTATTTAAAGCTAATAAAATCTATATAAAAATTATTGCATAGAGTCATTCCCTGTACTCAGCTATTCAATTCAGCATTTTCAAAAGAGAAAAGTTTAATATTCATTATTTAATGAAGAATTTCAAGGATGAAGGAAAATTTATCGAGAAATACGAAGGTTACGTTTTTCATTATTTTTCTGTTTACGTTATTATTCTTTTAAGTTGTTCTATATTGACTTCGTACTTCGGTTATTCTGCTTTAAATTCGGCACATCACAATTATGAAATGTCTTTGCTTTGTGCTTTTAGTATCGATCTTTGGCTACATTATGCTGTTTCTCACTATGAAAAAATGATTTTAAAAGCAAAGAAATTTAATAATTTTAAATTATATGTAAATGACCTTCATGCCCCACCGGCCCACCCACGGAGTAAGATGGACAAATTAATTTATATACAAGAAAGACAAATTAAAATGGTTAAACTGACGTTTTCTTCAATATTGGCTCAAGAACAGTTTGCCCAATATTGGCTACATTTAGCCCAACTCTCTGCAGATACAGATTATAACCCTCTACAATAGATACATTCCGTGCCATTTGTCTTTTGTTTCTCGTTAGGCCTACCCTTGCTGAAAGGGTCTGTTTGTCGTCTCTGCAGCAATAAATTCTGCCTCCGAAAATAATTGTAAATTCATAGGTCATATTCATGGTCAACCTGGGGCTAGACGGAATACCCCATCTTGCCCCCAATGTACACTTTCCATACTGACTGCAAACACACGTAAACTTCGTTTCAAAACTTAACAATTACAGCTTTAAAGCTTACTTCAAATACCATAATATCTTCATCAGAAAAATAGTGTAAAAATTCAAAATGATACTTACTCCGCAGAAAGTTTTTAGCAGGCGTAAAATTAGATGAAGTGTTGCTGAAACGTGAAAAACGTATTTTACTTCCAAACAAAGAGAGCGATTTGGACGTTCTCTCGCTCCATGATCCCTTTCGAAATAGACATATAGTTTCCCAAATAAAAAGCTAAATAAAAAAACATTAACCACAAATAAACAGACGTCTCCATCTTACCCCATGATTCCATCTTGCACCACCTTTATCTATATATAATATTTCTGAACATTTTATAGTAGTTTTAACATATTTTCTGTTAATAAAATCAATTACATAATAAAATGTTCAATTGTAGCAATTTTCAAACACAATAATTAACTAAAGCAGGTGACTAGAGTTTAAAGTGCTCATTCTTTGTAACTTCGATAGCCTGCACTTCAGAATTGTTAGGACGAGCTTACATACAAACCCTGGAGTTTTGCAAATTATTTTTTACTGAACCTAAACATATATAATTCTATACGACCAAAAATTGCAAGTTACGGATGTAACATCACTTTGCTGAAGAAACGAATGTGATAAACATACTTAAAATTTAACTTATTTATTGAATTTCATCAAATTATTACTTAGAATAGTAAGTAAATATCGTAACTTACTCATCTCATAACATTTTTCGACTAATATATTATATATCGACATGGAAATGGTAACGTAGAAATTCATTTCGGGTCAAAACAAGCATGAACACTTTTATGTATATAGAACCGAGATGATAATAGCAACGAACAATAACTCATTCTAATTGAAGATTACAAAAACTCATTGTCTTTCAAATAATAAAATTACTTTAATAAGTTTTATAAGAATAAGTTTTATAAACAAAGATCGCAATAGAGAATTACTTTAACAGATCGATAAATACTTTTTAATTTTTATTATAGATGCAATTTATTAAACAATGAATTCGATTGATAATTAATCGTAATTATTTCATGAAATCAAATAACGTTTCTACCGATAATGGTCCGATTATTGTTTTCTTCTTGTAACAACACTACGAAGTTGACAGGTAATTTTGTCAAGACAAAAATTGCACTCTAATCAAGTTCCTCTTTTCATAAATAAATTCATTTTATCGACACTTGCATTTAATATATTTCAAGCTCTTATATAATTAAATTTATTTTAAACAACGATTTGTAAAACATGAAAATTACGAATATTCCTAAATATTTTCAAATAATTTTAACTACGTATTGAAAATAATTTGTGAATTAAAATTTTATTAATAGCGAATTGTTTCCAGGCAACATTATCTCTCAAACGTCATTCGTTTAAACGCGTGAAACGTCACACGATCGATTTTCTTTACAATTGCTTATACTTAACAATCGAACCTCTACAATTCCTTTACATTCACTTTAAGAGCATTGGAGTGAAGAGCAGACGACATTTTCTAATTATTATCAAATATTCAATTTGCAAACTTATTTATATATTGTCGAATCTATAATCTGTTTGGTAGAAAATGCATCCACAATACAGCAATTGTATTGCCACGAAATTTCACCGTTTGATGTCTGTTTCGGGTGTTTTCGGTTTGGACATGCTGGAGACATGCGACTGTAGAAGGAAGAAGTTAACACGAGTTGAAAAATTTTACTCGAATTTAATCGAAGTATTTTTATGGGCGATGGTATTGTTGTTTACAACAGTAATAACAACATCCGAAGGGCTTTGTAGTCAAGCATTTTTGGTATTTAAAGCTAATAAAATCTATATAAAATTCATTGCATGGAGTTATTCCCTGTACTCCGCTCTTCAATTCAGCATTGTGAAAAGAAAAAAGTTTAATATTCATTATTTAATGAGAAATTTCAAGAATGAAGAAAAATTTATCGATAAATATGAAGGTTACGTTTTTCATAATTTTTCTGTTTACGTTAGTATTCTTTTAACTTGTTCTATATTGACTTCGTACTTTGGTTATTCCGCATTAAATTCGGCACATCACAATTATCAAATGTCTTTGTCTTGTGCTTTTAGTATCGATCTTTGGCTACATTATGCTGTTTCTCACTTGGTTTGCGTACTTTTTTTCTTTTTAATTTTTTTCTTACTTATAGGAAAAAGGTTGGTAAATATATCTATTCAGTTGCAACTCACAACTAATTCAAGCAGATCGTTTATTAATGAACTAATGAAAAATCTTTGGGAAATTTGGCAGATACTTGAAGAACTCAACAACAAATGGAAGGCGTTTCTTCCTCTTATTTACATTTATTATGTTTACCAAACTTGCTTCTTTATATATATTGCTCTTTTCCTACGTCTTGATATACCCGTTCGTGTAATAATCGCAGAATTTGGAGTGGCATACTTGACTGGATCATTAATAGTTTCATGGGCGTTATCAATTTTTACCGCACTTGTGAGTAGTGTTTTATTTTCAGTACACATTGTGTAATATATAATTGTCTGGTAAATGAATCAAATAATGATTTTTTGATAACAATATTATAGGTGTATGACAGTTTTATCAACATAGGAAAGTATTGTTCTTCTACTTTCACACCCGAATATAGATTTAAAGTACGTTCTTTATTTTCTTTTATAATATGTTCGTTGTAATTGCATTAGTTACTAAATGAATCATTTCAGATCGTTTGTTTCATGAAGAGATTTGGCGGAAGACCTTTCGGAATATCAATGTGGGGGTTTTTCTATGTGAAGAAAACTTTTTTGATAAGGGTAAATATATCGAATTATATATTTGTTTAATTAGTTAATTCATTAAAGCTTCCTTATCGGAATATTGTATTTCCGTATTACAGCAGATATAAATGTTTTCTATTTTAAAGGGAATTGCCTTCGTGTTGAATTTTTAAAATTAGCAACAATAAAATAAATTTTAACTTACAAATTTAAAGAACATGTGTAAATATACTAATATACTATTTTTTTCACTGTGATATTAATCGTTTTCGTGCAATATGCAGCTTAGGATTAAGTAGTATTACGTTTTCATAATATTACAAAAGCATTTTCAAAGGTTTCTGTTCCTAATTATTACTTGTTTGAATATTGATTTCATGAAGTCTTTATATTTTAGAAATAAAATAAATAAAATATTTTTTTTGTGTTTATTGTACTTTGCATTGTTTTCAGATGGCAAGTGGATTGTATTCTGTTTTCTCTTCTCTCATTCAAATAACTGGAGTTCTTGATAAGAAGAGATGTTCTATTGAAAATTCTCAAAATTTTATATTTAAGAATAAAACAGCGTCATAGATATTATAATGTATTTATATAAAATTTTACATTATCATTGCTAAGAAGACTTTCTGTACATGTATATATTATTATATAGTTAACGCTTTACGTACTGTACACTAAATCTTTACGTACACTAAATTAGATACGCGCTATAAACCGTCACCAGTGCATTCAAATTTGTTTTTATGAGGAAAGTTACTGCAGAAGAAAGTAAATAATTTTTTCTGAAGTGTTTCAGGATGTTTTAGAAAAATTTGCATTTGTGTTGCACTAATAAATTAGATAACGGATATTTTATTGTATAATATGTACGAGTACATATTATACAATAATAAAGAATAATAAAAAAGGCAAAAAACCAATAAAGAAAATATAGAACAGTTAGAATGTATATAACAACAAGATGTATATATAAATAAAAAAATAAATAATAAATAAATAACTAAATGTGTTTATAAATAATTGTGACTTTCAGAAAGTTTAATAATTTATCAAGTTTTGGCCTCTAGCCTAGAATGTCTTTAAAACGTGCATTTTCAAAATGCTATCTACGAATCAACTCAGAGGCAATGCAGTTGCACAGTAAATGCTTAACGCTTAGAGTACTATTGGCATACTGGCTGGTTATCACCCTTCAAAAGGTATTGATAAGTCAACCAAGTAATGCCCAATTCTCAAACGAGTAACAATGATCGCAGATCGCCTATCATACTGTTTATTATGTGTCCAATTTTTTATCATTGGTTTGATCTCGTATAGTTTATTCTGGACTTGTGTGTTCTTCACATTTTGCTTTCTCTCCGCTAGTCGTTTTATAACAACTAGCTTCAAATCACCTTCTTTAATACGCATTGTATGGTGAGGTGGACTTGTTGTCTTTGCAGCTGCGTCAGATTCTTTTTTTATTTTCTAATACTTACATCACCTGGGACCCAACAAAATTTTACAGAGAAATTATTCGCAATAAAATTGCAAAACAGTTTATGAATTTTAATCACTATAGAGTGAGAACTAGGTTCACATGAGATCAAACCCTGAAGTGCGCTAAATGAATCAGTGTAAATCACACAGCACATCTGCGCCTGTAAATCGTGCACGTCGCTGTCTCTTAACACTTCAATTGTTACTTAACCACTTCAATTGTAACACTTTTATTGTTAACACTTCTCCGCAGAGGGAATTTCGAAAAATTCCTTCTTAGTGTACAGTACGGTCACATCACTAAAACGTTTATAATAAACTGAACGTAATTTAAGTGACAATTAATGTAAATAAATCTCATTTCATGTAAAACATGAATAAATTATATCTTAAATCGAAAATAATTCAATTGCAGTATCAGGAATTAATACGCCTAAAGCACAGTCTATTTACTAGTTATAAATAATAAATATTTACTTGCGTAATACAGTAGAGCGTCGTTTATCCGAAGGTCGGTTATCCGAAACGTCGGTTATCCGAAGGAATTCCAGTCGACAAATTTAAATTTTTGCCAGTGCTGTGGCGCTGTAATCTTTGGCTATGTCTTCGGCTACTCAAATATTTTACGTTTTTCATACTAAATTAACTTCTGAAGTATAATTGTTTATTGTTTTTATATTTTTCAATATATTTATTTTGTTTGTACAAAATAAAAAAATAATTTTTAATGATACTATAGTCTTTGTTAGGCTTCACATCGGCGAAAATTCAACGCGAAGCGACACGCAACAGAGAAAAACTTCAACACGGGATAAATTAATATATTTTTTCGTACATAATTGGTTATCCGAAAAATAAGTTATCCGAACAACCCCAGTCCCCAATCGATTCGGATAAACGACGCTCTACTGTACTTACTAAACCAAGTTCAACAACAAAACGCGCAGAATGTGTTTAATATTCCATAGTTTTATGTCAAGATTTACAAGTAGTAAATGTGGTATTGAATGTCTTCCAATAGTATTTTTGTTTTACAGTAAGATTTGTTTGAAGTTAAAAATTTCCAATGGAAAAGAATATCTTTATTATTAAGAAACAACAAATAAGCTTTATTCAATAGACTTATTATTAAATTAAACACGCAATTTACGTAAATGTTTTAAAACCCTTATTCTTACCATCTTAGAAAAATACTCAAGCAGCAAACGTAGGAAAAAACTTGTTTCTTGTTTAATTATTTATACGAGATATTTTTGAATCAAATCCAAATCTTTCCACTTGCCAGTTAATTTCCATAAACTCGTTTTTGTGCATTTTGAACTTTTTTTCTAACGAATATTAAAATTGATGAAATACACGATTCCAGTTACTGGAAATAACTTCATTCCGAAAACCAGGAGACAAGTTCGAATATGCTTTTAAACCGTAAACCATATTCTGAATAACTTACAAATGTTGAAAATAAATAATTGTATTGTATAGAGAATTTACGAATTATATTATTAACCGGTTGAAAGGCCCGATGCAGACTTCAAAATATACTAAATACTTAGCACGCGTAGCAATGATAGATAATTAATTACAAATGGTTTACCTAAAGTGCACAATCGTTCGGCAGAATACCGCTAAAAGTGAACTGCTCATAACTATAATTGTTATGTACTAAAACCAACATCCATACATTTAATTTTCGTGAAATAACTTTCAAAATACCAATAAGAAACTACGTATGATTGCAAAGAAATGCCGTAATATCCCGTTTCTATTTCAAAACATAATAAGGAAACAAAAAAGCATAATTATCATTCTCACGCACTATGACGTACATCGCTGTATCCAATTCTTTTTAAATAACACAGCAAGCAGCGCGCGTGCCGAATACCATCAAAAAGAGTTGAGCTAGGACTCTGGGAGTCTTTACGTTTGCCACTATTCTTTGCTAGCGCTCGATACGCCGACAGAGATTGGCCATTTTTCAGGTTTATTAAATTTATCAGGTGACCTCTTTTTATCAATGTTTCAAAGAAACTTTCTTATATTTATCGAATAAAAATCAAAGTAGAATTCTATTCGATAATTCTTCTAATGAGTAAATTCATGTTATTCCAAAATTAAGATATAAGTAATGCACACCATTACCAGAAAACTCGTGTTCTTTATCTCTTTACATAAATATAAACTTATAAATATTTCTGCTGATTTGAAAATTTTGTAAATAAAGAAATTAAAAAATTATGTATATTGTTTGCACTATTGATATAATTATTTGTTATAAAAATTACTTTGCAAGTTTTTATGTAAATTTGATTAAAAACGTTGGGCTGTAATTAAACTATATAAATGTCTGACCATTTCAATTAATCAATTAACTTGTTTGACATTCTCCTTGAAAATTACAAAACCAGTTTCTGTTTACAATTATGTTTTACGTAGTATTTTCTTATCTTTTCATATTGTCTGGTTTTTGAATCATTATGCATTATGCTTAATTTTAATTTAATAGAATTGAGAATTATAATTTAAAACAACGTTGCGTATTATCGAGTTAGTAAAATATACACTTTTATATATAAATATGTTTAAGTAAGTACTTCACTTATCTTTCGGATTTTAATTGCACTTTTTACACAACATCTACTTTTGTAATTTTACGACGTTTACCGATGACGAAATAAATGACAAAATTTCTTATTCGTGTTGTATCGTTGTGAATTATTTTTTAAATATATTGTTTCTATTACAGAAAGTCTGTTCCATATATTTACAGTTAAATGAACTTAATTGCAATAAGCAAAAATTCATGTTTTTGATGAAATATTTTATTCTATTAATTTAAATTTATATATAATGAGAAATTATTACTTTGCGAGAATGACGAGGACACGTCCTAATTACCGTACTTGAAACATTGTCTTTTCAAATATTTCGAAGTCTTTATATAAATTCGTTTAATCGGTGTGAACACTTGCGCGATTTTTTGAATAAATATAAATTTAAAAACTTAATCGTATTTTATTATAATGCGACAAACGGGTTTCACTCATAAATATAAACTGGTTCCTGAATCAATTGCAATGGAATATTAATAATTGATTTTTTTCTATAAAGTGATAAAATCTAATTTCGCTTGAGGCAACAGGAAAATTTGATTCAACTTATTGTTTACAGATGTCATTAGGATAAGGAAAAATATGAGGTTATTGTAGAGGCTGACGTATGTGAAAGACAATTTTTGCATGCAAAATTATAAATAGTTTCATAGGGCTTTTTATGTTAATTACTTATATATCAGATTTTTCTATAAACAACTTGTAAACTAATGTCTGTAAATACTCGCTCGTAGCATTGCGTAAGCATACGTATAGAATAAATAAAATAGTTATGCAGAATTTTTATCAGCATTTATCTTAGCGATTTGTGTTATACTTTTTGAATATGTCTATGAAATAAATATGTAATATGTAAATATATATGTAATGACGAAACCACAAATGATGAAGTCAACTGAACATATTTTAAAAAAGCAACTTGTTCTTTTTATAAATGCTAAAATTTTCGAGCAAACAATTATTTTGTTGATGTTTGCAAACAACTATTGCTATGGATTTATGTTACTAGCTGTTACCCGCGATTTGGCCCGTGGAGGTTTTGCAAGCATTTATATTCAGTATTTCAACAACCATAGTAATTGTTATATGACACCTACGCTGATATTGATGAGAATTGCTGAGAATCGAACGAAGTATTTTCAATTTGATCAATTTTCTGGAACGTTTACAATCGTTCTATAATCGAACCAATTCAAAAATTTTTAAATACAAAATAGAAAATCTTCCACTTTCAACCACTTTAAGCCCCCATATCTCCCGCACCCTTATATCTGTCGAGACGCAACCACTATAGTGCAGGAATGGAGACTTGGGGCTACTATCCTATACAAACACGATTTATGTGCGATGTGTATTTTCGGCTGAAAAGTAAAATTTCATATATATATATATA
>NW_019385282.1:125743-227494 GCF_000671375.1 Centruroides sculpturatus
ATATATAATAGCTGAAATGTTACTAATTTAATACACTTAAGTACTTAATGAAGATTAAACGTAAGAAAAATCGCATGTAAAATAGTACAGTAGAAGCCGTTTCTCCGGTTAAGCCGTTTCTCCGGTTAAGCCTTAATCATCTGCCTCCCCCGAAGGGGAATTTCGAAAAATCCTTTCTTACTGAGCGTTTTCATGACGTACCCTACTTGTGTACCAAATTTCACCTCTTTAGGTTCAGCGGTTTGCTCTGGGCGATGATGAATCAGTGAGCGAGTGAGTCAGTCATTCAGGATAAGCAATTTTATATACAGGGTGGTCAACGAAAACGAAACGGCAGAGTTATCGTGTTCGTCCAAGCAAATCGCTCGGGCAGGTCGATTTTATTCTCAAGGGGGACATCTTCAGCAATAAAGTTTTTGCGATTCTGAATACAACAGACAACAAAAAATTTTAAAAACTCATTTACTTCTTATTAACTAAACAAACATTTATTTCAAATAAAGTAACAAACATAAGAAAAAGTTGTTAAGTATTTAATAAATGTTAGAATTGAGCAGCACATCTCTGTCGATTGATTTCTTACTGGACGTTCAACGTCCGGGTCGCGTCTTTCGTTAGCCACAGAACCCGTTAACTAAAATTTTGAACCAACTACAAAACGTATTTTTCATTACAATATTTGTTTGGATAGCGTTGATTAAATAAATTTGCAGTAAGATAGGCATTCTCGCGATTTCTGAAATGAAGAGTTACTATTTCTACCCATTCAGCAATTGTGTAAATCATAACGATTATGTTGTACAAAATTCATAATAGACAAATAATAATCTTAAATTCTGATGTAATCATTAAGTCGTCAACCTTAATGTGAACACTACAAAAAAGTACAGTAGAACCTCGAAAACTCGGCTCTCGATAACCCGGCACTCCGGATAACTCGGCCACACCCTGGCAGGGCAAAAAAATCCTTAGTTAATTAATTTTCATTATAGACAGCTTTATAAAAGTATAAAAGCTCTAATAAAGAATTTTTCTGAGGTCTGTCTTATTAGGTAAATTACTGTACACAGTGTATTCATTAATTTTCATTTTCATGTAGTAAAGGCTCTATGCCTTCATAAAAGACGTACTTTTCCTTTGTTTAAGGGTATTTGGGCAGTTTATTCTCTGTTATATTCTCAAGTAAACAACGCATACAAGTACAGTACAGTATTTTCTGAGGAAACACTCGTACTTATTTTTTTTTAACCCCATTCCCGATAACTCGACATTTTCACAAACTCGGCCACCCTTCGGTCCACATTAGGCCGAGTTTTCGAGGTTCTACTATACATCTGAAAACAGATAACACATTATAAGCCTTAATTTTATAAGGTTTATATCGGCATCGAGTGACAACGTTATGAATTAATAAACGAATACAACGCAACTAATTAATGAATAATTTAATATTTGATGCTTACCAACTTTAACTTGCGGCGATAAGAACAAACACAAAAAAAAAAAACAACATGGCGAACTGCGGCAACAACAGTGCCGCCACTAATTAAAATAAAATGAGACATTACAATTTTATGATATATTTTTTTCATGCATATGCTGTCCAGCTTAAAAAATTTTTTTATGTTTGTTAATAGTTTGTGTTACTTTTTTTCCGAAATAAATGTTTGTTTAGTTAAGAAAAAAATGAACAAGTTTTAAAATTTTTTGTTGTCTGTTGTATTCAGAATCGCAAAAACGTTATTGCTGAAGATGTCCCCCTTGAGAATTAAATCGACCTGTCCGAGCGATTTGCTTAACTCTGCCGTTTCGTTTTCGTAGGCCCACCCTGTATATCGATTGCAAAAGAGTGAATCCGAAATATGCCCATTGTTATAAAAGATTTTTGAAAAGAATTGACGCGAGTGAAAAAACCTTTTATACTTCTGGTATGACTAAATGATTATGAAAAAACTACATTTATTATTAAGGAAGGTATTTATTTTTATTAATAAATAATACGGAATCTCTACGAAAAACGACAATATACACGTGAATGTACAATTCTTATTTTTCTTTCGGGCTCCGTTTTGTCTCGAACTCATTGGATTCGCGATAATATAAACTTATAACCATGAATAAAATATACTTCGCAATTTTTAACTTTTAATGACAATCGAAGCGAATTCGAATTACATATTTTCGAAATGTTAAGCTAAAATTTTACATAATACAATTGTATTTTACAGTTTGACAGTACTAAGACGCGTTATATATAAATATTTTACACATTTACAAGAAAGAAAAATGCTTTTGTTACGTATAAAATACAGTCCGTTTCCGTTTTTTACTTGTTCTTTCTTTAAGAACAAGTAAAAAATAAAAACAGATTTGTACTTTCTTATGTGTTGACAATTTCCGCAAAACCTTTGCATCGAAGAAAAAGTTGAAATTTTTGTTTAAATCATTCTTTCGAAAACTGATGCATTTATTCAGGAATAATTTTTTCTATGGAAAGTATTGTTTTTTACGACTTTCGGTTCATATTTCCTCCTTAAGTGAAAACACTGTAAACTGATATATCGGTAATAATCTAACCGATATTCATCTGCTATTGTTTTGTTTGTCTTGTAAAAGTGTAAGCAAAATATCTTTGATTTTATTGAAATGTAAGTTTGTAATTATTTAAGCTTGAACATTTTCTAATACACGTTTAAGTATTTTGTGACCAGAATTGAATCCCAGTCAGTATTGTTATTATTTCAGTATTATTTCAATTAAGTAAGAAAAGCTATTGCTAAGTTATTGCATTTATAAATAAAACTTTTGAAAAATAACATACCAAACGAATTAAAATTATTAAATAAAAAGTCTCTCTAATCATTCCAATTCGCTCCTGAATTGTTATTAATGAGAGTTTAATATAAAAAAAATAATATTTTAAATTATAATTTATTTATCTGTAAAGAAACGAACTTTTAACAGAACACACAGACAAACAATTCTATTTATTAATTTATTTAACTTTTACAATACTAAATGTATTTATATGACGTAATATTTCCACACCCATTTAACAAATAACTCAGATACATAGAAATTAAATACATAAAAGAAGAAGTGTAAAAAAAGCGAATAAAATTAACAAGATAACAATAAGACATAAATATTGAGCATTAAGATATATATGTTGTATTTCTTACATATCATATTTGTATTATATATTCTTATATGTAATTCTTGTATATTTTGTAATTCTTATTACAAAATATACGTTTAAACAATTATAATTTTACGATATTACAACTTATGCGATAAAAGTATAGTTATTATTAATAACTTTTATAATAATTGCACTATGTAGCATAAATCAACGAACTATTCTGTACAATTTTTTTTTTCATATATCTTTGATTTGCAAATGTAAGATTTATAAAAGAATTGGATGAACAGATACACGTATGACACAGCAACAATAAAGCAGTATTTTAAAATTTCGAAGGGAGTGTCGCATGGAAGATTATTTAGGTGCAACCAATACACCCAACACGAAAGCAAAAACATAAACAACATTTGAGCAATTTGAATCCCCGTAATACACATGGCTATTGTTGAAGACATCTTAATCCCTATGCATTTTACAGTAAAATAGGTATACGTCAAAGAATGTACGAAAATACTAATGTAGAAAAGTATCACTAGATAGCTCGATTCTTTGTAACAAGCATACCACGACATAATCAGTATGGTAAGATGATGATAGCAGTGAAGAAATATCAATTTTCTTTTATGAAGTATTAACAAAATTGTATCTCCCAATCCCCAAACCTTCGAAAACAAAAACAATGTTCCCCAAAACAGAAGCGGCGGTGTATTTTCAACAATACTCTTGTTACAAACTGTTTCGTAAAATGTAAAGTGATTGTATTGTTCGAACAAAATTGGAATTAATCTTATGCAGCTGCAGATATTGTAAAGAGCCAAAATTCCATTCCATATGGTAAATGCACGGTTGAAATTATAAGGAGGTCGATCTTTCATGTGATGCTGAAGGATCACGATGGCCAGTACATACAAGATGGCTATGTAAATATAATAATGCCAGTAAGTACGGTAGAAATTTCTTAGGTCCTCAAGAGTGAAAACTGTTTCAAAAGAGAGAGGTTCGACTGGAATCGTTCTGTTGTAATTTTTCATTCTTGAATAACGTTGAAAGGCTAAAAATAAGTCAAACAATTTAATATTAATTATTTTGCATTAGATTATATTAATAAATCAATACGTGAATTATAAAAATTATATTAGATTTATTTTAAAATGTTAAGTAANAAAAGACAATGAGAACAGTCCATCGGGTTGGATTTCAGCAATAGAGCAACATGCGTATATTCGCATTGAAACAGTGTGCAGTAAAAAAGTGCCTGAAATTCATGCCGTGTTAAAAGAAGTGTGTGATAGGTATACTGTAAATCGTAGCACAGTGCAGAGGTGGCACACAGTTTCGAGAAGGTCCAACAAGCATTGAAGACGATCCATGTGCGGGGCGGCTGTTTACTGTAACAGCTGATAACACAAATGCTTCAATCATTGCAACATTGCTTGACAAAGACTGGAGAATCATGGTAAGAGACAGGAATCTCAAAAACGAGTACGCATTGAATTTTAACACAGGTGCTAGGCAAATGAAAGGTGGCGGCATCAGTGCACCAATCATTGAATGTCTCAAAAAATATGGTTGGGAACAGCTCTGCCACCTAGCTTATAGTCTTGATCTGAGCCCACCTGACTTCAATCTCTTCCTCAGGCCGAAGGAACTCCTATGGGGGTGCATTTTTCAATGCTAGAAGAGAAGTGACTTGAGAGATTTGGATGCTCAATAAGAAGGGGACGCTGAATGGAATACAAGCACGTCCACGCCACTGGCAAGCCTGCATTGATAAGGGAGGGGATTATTTTGAAGGCCTGTAATCACTTGTATCTTCTTCAATAAATATTTTTTGAGTTAGAGCCAACTGTGCATTACTTTTGGGACAACCCTTGTATTTTTAAAATTAATTTAAACTAATTTATTTTAAAATGTTAAGTAATACAATATTTAAATGATGTATATATGTAAATAACCAAAAATATATTTTGAAAGTGTTAGAAGGTCAACGAGGTGACATACAAAAAAAAAGAAAGATGTCACAATGAGAATTCCTATATCAGGATTTCGGCGTGAACTCGTGCTACGTGAGCTGGAAAAAGACAGCCTGAAAGGTTTCTTCGATGACATTATAACCTAAAAACGATATGTCGATGATGTATTTATAATTTGGAAAAACAACTAACGAATTGAAGTAAATTTCGTTAGTTTCATGACTATTATTATGAAATCGATAATAATAGTCATGGTTTAAAACTAAATCTAGAATAAGCTATACTCATGTCCATGTTTTTGGACATTGATATAAGATTTAAACAAGAAAATAAACACATGGCGAGTGTTTAAAACCCACGCATGCGCCTCTGTACGTACCATCGTGGTCCAGCGACCCATATAAATATAAATTATCCGCATTTAAAGCACTTAGCAAAAGAGCATTTTTACATTGTACCAACGACCAAGACCGTCTCAGGGAGTTAAATCGAATTAAAAAGTTTGGAACAACATTGAGTAACAAAACCGCCACAATTGAAGTTTTAATCAAAGGTTACAAAGAAAAAAAAAGCAAAAAAAAAAGTCCTAACTGACAAGGAATTAACAAACGATAAAAATGTAAAAAAAGAAAAAGCTTGAATATATAAAATACAATTTGATAATCAGCAGTTAGGAATCGAAAAAGAACATGTGGGTGTGACTAGAAAAAACCTGACAGTACGTCTGCGAGAACGTAGATACGGCGTTGAGAAAGGACACAATATTAGCAATTATGGGGCAGACCGATGAAGCGGTTGTAAAATGGAAAGAGACTAAACTTATTAAAACGGTGCTTTTTCCATCTGTTGCGTTAGAGATAATGGAAATTTACAAAAGTAAAATCGAAAACTGTTGCTTAAATGCTTGGAATGCTAATACGCTTCCGACAGCATAAAAATATATAATAGAAAAAAGAATGAGACTTAAAAACCCTTACATCATGTTTTTTTCTAGCTAAATTTGTTTTCTATGTTTCATTTGTTTATATATTTTACTTATTTATTATATTCATTTATTTTAATATACACAATTCTCTCAATTTATTTTGAAAGTAAATAATTTATTAATTGAAAAATGTCAAATATTCGAAAAACGATACGGTCCATTTTGGAACATTTATAATCTTAAAACTGAAGATGTTAATGAAAACAAAAGAATTTATGGTCAGTAAAAGATGTTTGGTGAAATAGGTGTAATAACCAGGGCTGTGGAGTCGGAGTCAAAGTCGTGGCATTTTGGTGTTTTAGCTGGAGTCGCAGTCGTCAAAAAATCCTCCGATTTCGACTCTTTTTTACTTTCCAATTTGGAAGAATTTAATTTGTTTATAGTGAATCCTTCAAAAAATACTGACATTCGACATTTGTTAATTAAAATAGACGATCCATAAAAAACGTTTTCTGACGATATAAATCACTTTTCAAAGGTATCTCTTAAGGTTCAACCTCTACCCATTTTTCTCGTTGCGTCGTGTAACCACGCGCGAATTGGTCAACCATTTTTTGTCCCTGGTAATTTATCGCTAAGTATTCTACGTATTTCGGACTAAATAAAATAACTGCGGTTCAACAAAAAGTACATATACGACTTCTTAACAAATGCGGATTTCTGTATTAACGATAATTTTTCTAAAAACACCTTGATAGATCGCATATCCCGCTCGTTGTACGGGCATATTAGTAAAACGATCATAATAAAGTACTCGTAATTTAAACAAAAATTAATATTAATAAATCTCGAAGTATGTAAAACATGTATAAATTATACTTTAAACTAAAAATAATTCGATTTCAGTATCATAAAATAATGCACCGAAGGTTTACTATATTTACTATCTTAGTATAATTAAAGTCAAAATTGCATGATACTCACCAAACCGAGTTTAGAACAAGAATGCGCGGAATTGCCATTGGTGGTCGTTATTTATTACTTTGTTGTGTGTCCAGATTTACAGTTAGTAAATATAGTATCGGATTAGTTCCAATAGTATTTTTTTCCACATAAAGATTCGTTCAGATATTGAGATCTCTAATTAATTAATATGCATCAATGTCCTTAATTTGAACAAGTTATTCTTTCAATCACCATAACAGTGTATTTCTATTAATAGAACTTATCATACTGGTGTATAAAATTACAGCAACACAGTCACACAGATTAACATTGTTTTATTTACAGGTAATTGTAAATAAAACAATTTTAATCTGTGTGACTGTGTTGCTGTAATTTTATACACCAGTATGATAAGTTCTATTAATAGAAATACACTGTTATGGTGATTGAAAGAAAAATTTGAAACTCCAATTAAATAGTATGTTTTTGTGAAAGACGAGGAATAAAGTAAATTTATCAAACTTACTATCAAATACGCGATGTAAATGTTTTAAAACTGTTAATGTACGATTTTATAAACATAAATTTCTTGTTTAGGTACTTACAAAAGATATTTTTGAATGAAATCCAACTCTATCGATTGACTGATTATTCCAGAAATTGGAAATAAATTAATATGAAAGAACAGCTGATAATTTCGAAAATACCTTTATACCGTTAACCTTCTGAATAATCTATTAATGTAAAAATAAATGATTATATTGAATAGAGAATTTGCGAAATATATTACTAATTATATTATAAAATACATTAAAAATCTTTAAAACATCAATTTACTTCCTTATTATATTATTATGAATTTATCAGGTGACCTCTTTTTATTAATATTTTAAAATATTTTATATTATCGACTTATATATCTTGTTATCGAATAAAATTCTACGTTGAATACTATTCGATAATTCTTCTAACAAATTAACTTATGTTTTTTTTTCAATTTTAAGGTACAAGTAACGTACACAAATACAGAAAACACGCCATTATTTTTTACATGAATGTAAAACATTTCTACTAATTTGAAATTTTTGTAAAATAACAAAAAGAAAAATTTATATATATTGTTTGTACTATTAATGTAATACATATACGTAATTATTGCTTGTAGAAAATTCGTTTTTAATCTATATATATATATATATAAAAATGGACGTGTATGTCCCTATATTTCACTTTTCCGCAAAAACTACATATCGCGCGTGAATGGTGTTTGTATGTGGTGGTAGCCCCAAGTCTCCATTCGTGCATAGGGGTAATTGCGTCTTGATAGCTATAAGAGTGCGGGAGATATGGGCTTGAAAGTGGTTGAAAGTGGCTTTATATTTCGAATGTTTTGTTCGAATTTGTTCGAATTAAAATTCGAACATAAAATTTGAATATTTGTTCGATTATAGAACGATTGTAAACGTTCTAGAAACGTTGAAAATAGTTCGTTTGACTAAACATAAAAATTTTCTAATTAGTCTGGAAACGGGGGACCTAATTCTTGCATTCTGTGTAAACGGGTAGGATTAGTTATAATGTAATTATCTTAATCTTCACTATCGTTACTTTTTTCTCAGCGAAGCGGGTCCTTGCAGCTAGATTCTAGATTACTTAGAAAAACAGTCTTTTATATATATATATAAAACTATATTACATACAAATAAGCACCCAGCGAAGCGGGTCCTTGCAGCTAGTATATATATACAAATGGACATGTATGTCCATATATTTCACTTTTTTGCCAAAACTACACATCGCACGTGAATGGTGTTTGTATGTGGTAGAAGCCCCATGTCTCCATTCGTGCACTATGGTGGTTGCGTCTCGATAGCTATAAGAGTGCGGGAGATATGGAGGCTTACAGTGGTTGACTTCAAAGATTTTCTATTTCGATTTTTAAAATGTTCGAACCGTTATAAATTCGAATTTAAACTCGAATTGGTTCGATTATACAACGATTGTAAACGTTCCAGAAAATTGATCAAATTGAAAATAGTTCGATTGACTGGACGTAAAAATTGTCTAATTAGTCTGGAAACGGGGACCTAATTCTTGACTTCTGTGCTATAAATGTGCGAAAGATATGGGATTGAAAGTGGTTGACTTCGAAGATGTGTAACAATGGAAGTGTCAGCATGAAAGTGTTAACAATGGAAGTGTTAAGTAACAAAGGAAGTGTTAATATAAAGCGACATGCATGATTTACAGGCGACTTTTGCGTTTTTGCGGGAAATTGAACATATTTTTAGACTCATGTAAAAATTCTCTAATTAGTCTGAAAATGGAGGACCTAATTCTAGCATTCTGTGAAAACGAGTAAGATTGGCTATAATATCTTAAACTTCACTATCGTTACTTTTTGCCCAGCGAAGCGGGTCCTTGCAGCTAGATTCTAGATTACTTAGAAAAAGAGTCATTTTATATAGGCCTATATAAAAAACTATATTACATACAAATAAAAACCTAGCGAAGCGGGTCCTTGCAGCTAAATTTTATATAAATTTCATAGCAAACGTTTAGCTGTGATTATAATTGTGAGATCCGGAAGGCCCTAGGCCTCATTTAATAATTTTTATTAAATATGTTTAAAATATTCACACAAAATAATACTTCGTTTTGGTGAAAAAAAAATTTGTTTTAGACGTGGGAAAAACTAGATGACAAATGTTATTTCCTTTCATCGAGGAGAACATCCGCTGTTTTTCCCATATCTGGTTAAAAATCTCGCTCCGATGGGAAATGGTTACCCCTCATTCATCCCCCTCTCATCCGTTCTCACGAAAGAGTTACTATACGATGATTGGACGAAGTTTGGAAATAAAAGGAGAAATTAGTCATAATTCGGGGAGTCCTCCGACCGATTTGAAAGTGTCCAGACTCCACATACGTTTCCTCCTGATGGCCAACGCCCATAACGGAGTCCGATAGACTAAGTCCCGAGTCTACACTTAGAAGAAGTGATATCTTTATATTTTGTGCACGAATTAATCTCCCATACGAAAGGAAGATGAACCCTATCTACAAGGTGTCCTATATCTACAGAAACGAAGACGACAACTAACAGGTCGTATGTTTAGAATCATTTTGTGAGCTCTCTCTCGATCGCGCATTAGCATAGATTTAGTCGTAACCTTTAACTTGTCATATAATCGTTGTTATTGATTTTCTGTATTCGTTGTTTGGATTTATTAAATTTTACTTATGTTTATTATATAAGAATGTCTCCTCAATTCATTCCGAATCAGATCGTTATCGCGTGTTTGTCCGCGCCTCTATAAATTGACAAACTGGTGTCGGGAACCTGACGAAGGAAGAAGGTGAATTCGCTATCACCAACTTCCGCTCTAAATTATAATATAACCGTAAAGCCCTCCACACTCGTTCCCTACGACGGGGAAAGGCCGTTCTTTGGACGACTGAGAGCTGGTCTTACCGACTAGTGCCCGTAAGTGGCGTAGATTAAGACCTACGTCCTTGGCTACTTTCACATAATATTCGACTATTTTAATTAATGACTTTTAACTTGTTTGACATGTTTCTTGGAAATTAGAAAACCAGTTTCAGTTTACAAATACTTATAATGTAGTATTTTCTTACCTTTGTATATTTTATAGTATTTGATTTTTAAATCATTAATGATAATGCTTAATTTTAATTTAATAGAAATGATAATTTTAATTTCAAACAAAGTTGGATATTATCGACTTAGTACAATATAGAGTTTAGATAAATATATTTAAATAAATACTTTACTTATTTACCGGATCTCGATTGCACTTTATTATGACACTACACCTATTTTTAGTAATTATGCAATTACCGATAATGCCATAAATGATAATGTTACTTTTCGCTGTGATATATTTTTGAATATATCGATTTATAACAGAAAACCTTTTCCGTGTATTTAGAATTAAATAAAGTTAACTGCAATAAACGAAAATTCACGTTAAATTAAGTTAATATAATATTTTATTTTATTAATTAAAGTTTATATATAATGAGAAAGTATTAATTTACTATAGTGACAAGACACGTCATAATAACCGTTCTTGGGATATTGTAGCTTCAAACATCTCGACGTCTTCAACTAAATTCGTTAAATTCGTATAAATATTTCTGTGAAGTTTTGTAAAAATATTAATTTACAATTTTAATTAATCGTATATAGTTATACCGCAACAAACGGGATATTCGCTTAAATATAAACTGGTTCCTCAAGCGATTCCAATAAAATTTGAACTTATTATTCTTTTTCGTTAATGTAAAAATATCTAATTTCGCTTGAGGGAATGGGAAAATATTTCTTAACTTGATAAGTTTCTACAGATATTAGAAAAAAATATCATCAATTTTACTTAATTTTCACGTACCTTCTTATTTGAAAAGAAAATGCAATGCTATTCGACACTGTCAATCTAAAATATTCCAAGGGTATTTCCTTCTTTACTGATCGATGACTTTTTTTAAAGATTGAAGGTGTTCTACATCTGAATTTGTTTTTAAAAGAGAAATGTTTAAAATAACTATTAATTGATTGGTAAATAAATTAGGCCTATACTGTCTTGCAGGTTCTACTAGGTTTACACGCTTGTTCGTTTCGATTGTTTTCTTTTCTACAAATCTAATAAAATTGGAAGTTCAAGTAAACATCCTCTCTTATATAATAAATAATAATTCATTGTTAAAAGTTAACGTTATATACTCATATATATATATATATAGTTATTTATTTATTTATTTCCAATGTCGTACAAGAATGGATAGTACTATTTATATTAATATTTATGAGAAATTTTGGGTAAATTTCAAATATCTTCTATTTTTAAAATATAGAAAATAAATTTTGACGACAGTTAAGATTTAAAATTAGTTAGAAGAGTTGAAGTAGGTTTTAATTTAAATTAGTAATGATTCACTCTAACACAGTTCAGGAATTGGATATAACCCTCGTACAACATAAAATTTAATAAAAGATCCGTTCTTTTATACCTCCGCGTAACTCCGCGCGAGCATTCTAATTGTTTTCGTGGATACTTTGAATGCTCTTCTAACAAATAATCCGTTTAATAGTTAAATTTTACAATCGGGACCCTTTTTTTGCTTCTAAGAGCTCATTTTAGAATTATAGATTCCTCCACACGATACTATCGATAGGGCGGGCGCCGTCATCTTTCTTTCACCGTCGTTCCTAAACGCCTACAAACTACGTGCCGAGATCAGCATATAAAATGAATAATTCTCTGGTAAAATATTTACTTAAATAATAAATAAGTACTTTACCTATAAAAAAATTGAATAATAAATCCGATTTAAATAAAGATTTAACTACATGCTTTTTAATTTTTGGAACCTAACCCCCCCCTTTTGCTTCAGTTCTCTGTTTCGTATAACACGGATTCGCATAACACGTCAATTTTTTCAAACGTAACACCCGTGTTATACGGGGGTTACCTGTAATTTCAAATATTTTTATAAATTTATTTCACTTCATCATAATTTCAGAATTTCTACGAAAACCTGACAAATTTATAATTAATTTTGATGATAAATTCAAAAACCAGTTTGTTCGGGTGAGAAGTGGCCTGGTAGCAACACACAGCAACTCCAGCACAAAGATTTTGTGTCCATTTGCACGTCAAAATACGCGCTGCTCCAAACAACAGAAAATTAATTAATATTAATTTTCTGTTGTTTGGAGTACTATCCATACATGTATGACATTGGAAATAAATAAATAAATAACTATATATATATATATATGAGTATATAACGTTAACTTTTAACAATTAATTATTATTTATTATATAAGAAACGATGTTTACTTAAACTTCCCATTTTATTAGATTTGTAGAAAAGAAAACAATCGAAACGAACAAGCGTGTAAACTTAGTAGAACCTGACAAGAAAGTATAATTTATTCACCAATCAATTAATAGTTATTTTATACATTTCTCTTTTAAAAACAAATTCAGATGTAGAACACCTTCAATCTTTAAAAAAAGTCATCGATCAGTAAAGAAGGAAATACCCTTGGAATATTTTAGATTGACAGTGTCGAATAGCATTGCATTTTCTTTTCAAATAAGAAGGTACGTGAAAATTAAGTAAAATTGATGATATTTTTTTCTAATACAGTAGAGCGTCGTTCGTTCAAATCAATTGGGGACTGGGGTTGTTCGGATAACCAATTATGTACGGAAAAATATATTAATTTATCCCGCGTTGAAAATTTTCTCCGTTGAGTGTCGCTTCGCGTTGAATTTTCGTTGAATTGAAAAATATAAAAACAATAAAAAATTATACTTCAGAACTTAATTTAGTATCAAAAACGTAAAATATTTGAGTAGCCGAAAACATAGCCAAAGATTACAGCGCCACAGCACTGACGAAAATTTAAATATGTCGACTGGAATTCTTTCGGATAACCGACTTTCGAATAAACGACGCTCTACCGTATCTGTAGAAACTTATCAAGTTAAGAAATATTTTCCCATTGCCTCAAGCGTAATTAGATATTTTTACATTAACGAAACAGAAAAATAAGTAAAAATTTCATTGGAATCGCTTGAGGAACCAGTTTATATTTATGCGAAAAACTCGTTTGTTGCATTATAACTAGATACGATTAATTAAAATTGTATATTAATATTTTTACAAAATTTCACAGAAATATACATACGAATTTAACGAATTTAGTTGAAGACGTCGAAATGTTCGAAGCCACAATATCCCAAGAACGGTTATTATGACGTGTCTTGTCACTGTAGTAAATTAATAGTTTCTCATTACGTATAAATTTAAATTAATAAATATGGCAATTTAAAATTTTTTACGTATTTATTTTTTCTGCTTATGTTTAGTACTTAGTGTTCGGTAAAAGTAAGTAAGTTTTCTTATTTATGTTTTCGAACAACAGGGGGAATAGTGTTATAAATTGAACACGTAAAAAAGAAGAAAATTCAATAGAATAATGTTTTCTCTATCTTATTCTCATGTTGTTAACTCGCTTTATTTATTAAAGCACATTTTCAAATCGATTCGATCAAATATATAAATGAATAATTCCTATATGTTTCTTTGTGTAGTTTCTGCTGTCAAACCGTTCAACTGTTTTTTGAAAATACGATATCAATCTACGTTATCGTTAAGTTAGTCGCTAGTCGATTGCAAAAGTGCAAGACAAATAAACTGTTAGCAACGCTTTCACAAGATATATAGCTATTCATTAACAATACGCAATGAAAAAACGAAATGTTTAATCATTGCGTTTATACTATAAATCATCACTTTTACATTTGAATATATTCGTCTATACAAAGTAAGTGGAAATAATCACACATCGTGTTAAAGATCAGACGTCGATTTTCAATACCTGTAACTACCGATGTATGTATGAAACGCGAATGTAAAATACAAGTTAATCAAAATTTACATTTAATAACGTACGTACATTTTGTAAATAAAATTTAGCTAAACAACATCAATTTGCGTCCTGACTCACGTAATTTTATTGGAAAGTTCGTTTGATCTTTCAAAAATAAATGGACATTAAAGACGTGATCGGGGCGACAGATGCTCCGGAAATTCGTATTGACATGTATGAAATTTTTGTAATGTTATTAGCTTACTGATAATTACACCTGTATGTAACGTAAAATAATGCAATATTATATTTAATCTTCCTGTTTATTAATTTTAAAAGAAACAGATAGCTTTATAAAAACATCAGTAAACAAATAAACATATGACGCATGTAAAAAAATGCAGAAATTTAACACATACAGTTGCGTACCGCGTGGATATCCATTTTCGAAAAGCCAATAAATCCGACACGTAAGCGGAAACGCAAATACCATTTGTATCATTTGGACGGCAGTGATCTACGCGGCAACAATTGAACAATTGAAAGTATCTATATTTCCATGCATTATAGACTAAAATAGCAGTACAGTACATCAGCGATGGAAAAAATATTGATGTAGACACACGACAGTAAATAACTGCACTCTTTCGATGAAGCATATTGTGATATAATGAGCGTTGTCACGTGACGGTAGAAATGAAGAAACAGCAAGTTTCATTCATTTAATATTATCATAATTGTATCTCTAACTCTAAATTCGCAAATTTTAGAAAATACGAATACTCGTGTCCAAAATAAAATTGCTGGTGTATGTTCTGTCAAACTGTTATTCCATAAAATTTCATAAAATGTTAGGCGCGTACATACTTCGTAAAATACACGAATTTGACAATTTCGCATATGGACATTTTCCTCAAAAACAAGCTTTACCTTATTTTTTACTTTCCAAATACAACCGCGTGTTACGTCATAAGTAAAAATCCAAAAATCTGCACGTGCTTAGCCATTGATAAGGCGCAAACTTACGATTAACAACCAGTGTACAGTGATTTATTATTCAGTCTTGCACCGGTAAGTCGAAGTAAAAATTCGATTACGTGTTACTTGAAACTTTTCTTATTTCTTCAAGCAATAAGTTAATGCTATGACCAAAATCTCCAGAACGTACATTGTTTTAAGGAAAATATTTTAATTATCACATTTACTATATTTACTTAAAATATAAAATAAACAGTGTTTTTTCTTCACAGTACTTTAAACAATTATATAAGACATTCACTTAAATAATTTATTAATTTTCACATTATTAGTTGTTCTCATGGATCATTTGCAGTTAGAAAAAATATAAAACTTATACTTAATGTATTTTACATAATCATATACCGGTAATTGGGCCGCAATTTAAAAAATTGTAGACCTTAAATTTTCTCTGTCTCCCGTCATTTGTTTGCCTGTCCTTCCTTAATATCGAGAAAGTAGTTAGACAGAAGTTAGCGAAGACGAGGTTTGGAAAAAGCAGAAGCCACAAGCCTCGTTTAACTGAACAGGAATATCTGATTTCAACCGGAAACCACATTATTCGAATTTAAATATTTTTTCCAAGACAGACTTATTTACATAATTTGCATAAATGTGAAGTACTGTACAATAGGAAGACACTATTAAAATACAAGATATTGTGTGTGCATCCTGTACTGAAAAATTGTTGTCTATTATTTTGACGACGTGAAAATAAATAATTGCTCGTTCAGTAAGTAAAACGGTATAGACAAATTTAAATAGCACAAATTTTCGTGTTTTCCATTTTCTCAAATAAGGTGTGGTATAATTAGCGCAATGTGCACGCCAGAAAGCGACATTATCTTTGTAGAAGGGTAGAAACAAAACTGACTTGCATATTTTTTGAGACTGTCTGACGAAAGTTGACAAAATGATTTGAAACATACTTGTAAATTGACTACGATTTAACTGTTACCTTATTTAATTTGCATATGGATACAATTTCTGTAATTACTCAGGATATATTTCTTTAAATTGAAGGTCAGACTATTTACAAAAATATCAAATTTTCGAGTTTATCTTAATCCTATTTATACACTCCAGAAGTAACAGTTAACATGGGTTTTTTGAAAAATATACTTCTTAAAACAAAGGATAACTCGATTAAGGATTAAGTAAGGATAACTCGTAACTACCACCAGAAAGCCTGAAGCAGTTAAAGAATGGATAACGACAATGTGGTGAGAAAAATTCTTCGTGTTTTTAATGTAAAATGTCAGAACCAATAACAGAAAGCTGACACTTGATCGTTTTTAACATTGTGAACTTTTTTACTTATTGTTTACTTTTGTTTTAAGAAGAATATTCTTCAAAAATACCCATGTTAACTGTTACTTCTGGAGTGTATAAAAATAATTAAGATAGACTCGAAAATTTCAAATTTTTGTAAATAGTCTGACCTTCAATCAAAAAGTTTTAAAGTTATATTTTTCTTAGTATTTAGTAAACTGTTTTTGTTATTAATTGTTGATTTAATTTATTAAAAAATCAAAGTACAAAAATATCTTTTTAATGCAGAAAACTGCCCACATTGATATTCCGAAAAGTTTTTCTTGAAACCTATTCATAAAACGATCGATCAATCATAAAACAATGATTTGATTATTTGATTAATTCCATTAAATCAAACATATCATAAACTGATGAAAAAAGTCTGTATCCACGCGTCAATGATAAAGAATTATATCTCTCGATGCTAATAATATTATCGTAAATGTAAAATACATTAATATATTTAATATGAAATATACGTTTTATTATATCACTGAACAATTTTAATTTTCAAATTATGTATTAATAACGATACCCACATATAAAATATGATAATGCCTACGATACTATTAATATAACTAAGATATATCGATTGTGTTTAGAAATAAGGCATTATATCACGATATTATATAAATCTAGGTTATTCAATACTATATTATATAAAACATTATTACATAAGATATTATATATAATATTATTATATAAAGATATCTACCAATTCATTTCAAAGATCACATGTTTTTAGCTGTTCCATAAACTTCGAAACTGTACGTAGAAACAAACCTTGCACTTTCGTAGGAGAAATGCATTCATCACATAGCGATTGTATTGCTAGAAAACTTCAACCGTTGATTTCTGTTACCGAAGTTTTCGGTTTGGATGTGTTTAAAACATGCAAATGTCGAAAGAAAATGTCAAGACGAATTGAGAACTTTTACAAAATTTACAAAAACTTTATCGAAATATATTTTTGGACGATAGTATTATTGTATACGGCAATGATAACGACATCCAATGGTTATTGCAATCATCTATATCTTGTACTTGGAAATAACAAATTCTATGTTAAGTTTATTACATGGTGTTGTGCCTTGTACGCAGCTCTACAATTCAGCATTTTGAAAAGAAGAGAAGTTAATATTCATTACCTAATGAAGAATTACAAGGAAGAAGAAGAATTTATCTAGAAATATGAACGGTATCTTCTTCACTACTTCTGTTTTTATGTTTTTCTTCTTCTGTGTTTTTCGCGATAATTTCGTTCCTCGGATATGCGGCACAACAGGATTATAAAACATCTTTGTTTTGTCTTTTCGGTGTCGAACATTGGTCGATTTATGTTGTTTCTCACGTATTTTGTGTATTTCTAGTTTTCTTAGTTCTTCTTTTACATTTAGGAAGAAGGTTGATAAACATTTCTGTTCGGTTGCGACTTAAAATTAATGTCACAAGATCTTTCGTTGATAAACTAATCGAAAACCTTTGGAATATTTGGGAAATTTTTGAAGAGATAAACGAAAAATGGAAAGCGTTGTTTCCAGTTATTTACATCTTTTATATCTACGAAACTTGCTTCTGCATATATATTTTTCTCTTCGTACATATTGATGTAATTTTTCGTTCGCTGATCGCAGTATTTGGAATAGTGTTGTTGGCTGTATCATTAATAGTGTCGTGGGCGTTATCATATTTTACATCACTTGTAGGTTTTTTTATAAATTTCACTTGAAAATTTAAGTTTTTAAGTTAAGTAATAAATCTCTTTTTACGAAATAAATTATTTAATATGTTTCAGATCTACGATAATTTTATCGCCATCGGAAAATATAATCTTTCTTTCTTCACACTCGAATATAGATTTAAAGTATGTTGTTACTTAAATTTATATGTCATATTCAACGTAATTATATTGACAATTAAATTATTTCAGATCGTGTGTTTCATGAAGAGATTTGGTGGAAGACCTTTGGAAATATCTATGTGGGGATTTTTCTACGTGAAGAGAAATTTATTGATAAGGGTAAATATGAAAGCTTTTTTATTTTTTTCTTTATTAAAATAACAAGTTATATTTTTATGTTATGTCAGATCTAAATTTTCAGTGTTAAAAGACGAATTCTCTAGATGATTAAAAGTTACAAATTGTAAATATTTTAATCTTAGCAACCCGATGGACCGGTGTGAAAGTTATTACAGTTGCATTATGAGTGTATACAAAATTTTTCATGTTAGTGTAATGTAAATTATGTACATATAAACGTTTAAAGTGATTTTATAGGTAAACTAGCTGTTACCCCGACTTCGTTCGCGGGGTTTTCGCAAGCAAACCCCATTTTTATTCAGTATTTCAACAACCATATTGATTGTTATATAACGCCTATCGCTGAAAATGATGCGAATTGCTGAAAATCAAACGAATTGTTTTCAATTTGATCAATTTTCTAAATCGTTTTATAACCGAACCAATAAGCGATAACAATTTCGAATTTAAAACGGTTCGAGCATTTGATTGATAATCGAAATATATGAAAATATTTATAACAATATCTGAAATGTTATCAATTTAATACACCTTAGTACTCAATGAAGATTTAAAGGTAGTTGAAAACAAAATCCGCATTTAAAATAGTACAGTTGAAGCCGTTCTTCACGTTAAACCTTAATTCTCTTTTTCTGACCCCGCGGAGGAATTTCGAAAAATTCCTTTTTAATGTGCGTTTACATGACCTACGCTGTGTACCAAATTTCACCTGTTTTGGATCAGCGGTTTGCTCTAGGCGATAATGAATCGGTGACTCAGTCAGTTAAAACAAGTAATTTTATATATTTAGATGTAATATATTTCATTTTTTATTGTATTCATATTTATTGAAATTTAACTTATTTTTAGGTTGTCAGTGGATTGTATTCAGTTTTCTCTTCTCTAATTCAATTAACTGAAGTTCTCCATAAGAACAGATGCTCTACGAAAACTACTGCAAATATCACGTTAAAGACCGAAACAGCTTTTTAAATATTTAAAACTTGGTCTTACTTTCGTGTCTCTCTAAAGTCCTAAAGTACTGAATCTCGGTGTTTTAGCTACTAGATATAAAAAGAGATGTTTAGTAAACGGTACACTTTTATAATATTGTTATTTTAATTTAATTTTTTATATAATTTAACTAATGGTTCTATTTTTCATTTTGTGGAATAGTTTTTCCATTTGATCGTGGGTTCGAAATGCACTCCACGAGAGGCATCTCTATGGCCTGGTCCAGGAATTTGTTGAAAAAATTGCATCAAACTTCTGGTTAGCTCAGGGATGCCTGTTTCGAAAGACAGAAGGATTCGTGATTGCCACACAGCTAAAAACATGGAAGATCGGCTATAATCTAATAATTTTGACATTTGCTATCGTAAGTTTTTTCCGAGAAATGCAGGGCTCATCTGCTAGTTTAAATATTTAAATAATGTTGTGATATATCGGATTCTTTCAGTTTCTAATTGCGCTTCTCTATTTCTGTACAGGGCCTGTACTTCGCGAAACCTTTTATGTTTGAACGCGATCTTCGATCAGAACGTTCTTATCCGGTGGCCGTCATGAATTTACTGTACGGTACATTGTTAAATATTACTTAATGTCATCTTCTATATCATAAATGTAAAACAAAACGTCTAAATTAACGAAATGGTATCTTAAAAAATTATTAGTGTGTCCATCACTGTTCACTGGATAAAATCGTTAATCATTGATGGTCACGATTTTGCATCTGTCCAATTTATAGTCAGGCGCAATTAATCAGGATTGCAGATAGGGATGGAATGAAATGAAAGCTACTAGACTGGATAGTCGTAAGACCCGAGAAACCACTTAAAAGAAGTCCACGAAGGGTAGAGTTATAAAAGAAAAAACAATAAATGAAGCCTTGTCTTATATGCCGATAGACAGCAAAATATTATTGCTATTTGTATATACTTGTAAATAGAAGACTGAGAATTACAGTTTCAATGGTAAGGTGTCTTTCCAACTAATTATAACACCTGTATTGAACGATGAGAGAAGGTCCTCGAACTCGTACTTGTGGCCACAATGTTTTAAACTTCGATAGAGGCCGATGTAAATTATATTGAGGATAAACTTATCGTTCAATAATAAATAATTAGTTGAAAAATCTGAAAACCCTTCGTTTTATTACAAAAAGTTAGACGTAATAATTGAGGTAAGTAGAAACTTCATTTTGCAATGACATATACTAACGTCATCGACACATTTAATATGAATTATCTATGTATGAAATGTCAAAATATGTATGCGTGTATGTAAGGTATAGGGAGGGTTCTATAAGAAACTTAGTCCTCACATACGTTTAATGCCTCCGTACCAAATAATGGAAAAGGAAAATATTTTAACAAATATAAAATCACTTCGATCTGTTAAAGAGGATTGTTTTTATTTAGAACAAAAAAGACTTGTTTAAACTAATTGCATTTTTATCTGTATTTTTCCATACTTTCCCTTTACTAGTTAAAGTGAAAACACAGAGAATAACTGATATAATACGAACACCCTCTTTACCACATCAAATAACAATTTGGTCTGGTATAGTATAACACTTTCTCTGTGTTTCTAATTCAACTAGTGATGAAGTGGAAAGGAAACCACACAAATGTAGAAGCATTTAGTGTAAGCAAATCACCTCTGTTATAAATAAAAGAAAGTACTGTTGAAAAAATTGAAGTGAATTTATATTTTTTAAAATACCTTTGTTTTTGAACGTTTTTGGGATTACAAATATATTTTTTTGAATATATTTTACTCGATCTGTCGTAAAAGACAAGCATTAATTATTATTATAAAATAGATTATTATTAATTTTTTGTAATAACGCGTATAGAAAGATTTAGTGTAGATGATTTTGCATAAAAAAAGAAGAATATGCTTAAATCCAAATTTATTTTCATTGAAATGTTTTAATTACGTTTAAATTTTAAAAAGAATTTAATACATTTTCGTTAAAATATTTAAACTTTCGCAGAAAAAAGCGGTTAACAAAATTTAAAAACCTAACCGAAAATACTATCAAGTGAATCGTCCTCCTCGGAAATGCAACGCTGCAAAACAGAAATAACATTTGTAATTTTATTATTATTTCTAATGAATTTTTATTTTTTATTGTAGACACTTTTCATCACAATTTACCTCAAAATCTGTAAGAAGTATGGATGATGTGCGAAAATCTTGGCGTATGCACTTAATAAATTCTTGTAACTGCTATAAAAATGTAATTACGAAAATTACATACATACCAACACACACACAGTCAAAGTTATACACATACTGTAACACGATACACGACTAGAAAAAATTTCTTAAAGAGGAAAATTCAAGATGGAATATTAAGGATGAAATGCCAAAGTAAGTTCTATAAGTCAAATGATGCAGAAAAGTAAATTAAGATGGTTTGCACATGTGGTAAAAAGAAACGAGGACCATTTAGGAAAGAGGATTGAGAAGTTGGAAGTGAAAGAGATCAAGCGGGGAGACGAATGTTGAGATGGAAAGACAATGTGTCAGAAAATAGATTTAAGATGAAAATGCTGACCTCATACTAACGTAGAAAAACACACAAAAAAAATAGGATTATTTATTCATGTGTAATTTAATAAATCCTTTAATATTTCTTACCTGATCTGTGGCACCGGTACAGATAAACTATTGAATTTCTTTTGATCCTACTACCGAGGATCGATCCCGAAGGCAATTGAAAAAAAGTTCCTGACCCTAAGCGTAATGAACGACGTTTTAATTAAAAATATCTTTCAAATTTTTATTTTATGAAGCAATATATTTCACCTTTGGAATAACGGTACTATTAAAACATTCGGCAAAGCTTTCAACATTTTCTACACCTGTAAAAGACATCAAAATTAATACTNTATCATATATTAACAAACAGAGGCCTTAACATAAAACTGAAAATAAAAATCCTAAGGACAATGATCTGGAGTGTACTAACATACGGATGTGAGGCATGGACTCTTACGCATGAAATGATGGAAAGAATTAACTCATTTGAAATGTGGTGCTTGAGAAAGATGCAAAGAATAAGTTGGACGGAGAAAATAACAAATGAGGAAGTTTTGGACAGGCTGGGCTTGAGGAGAAGGTTGCTTATAAATATCCAACAAAGAAAGGTACGATATGCTGGACATTTGGCTAGAGGATCAGGAGGACAACTACTAAAGACGGTGATTAAGGGACTGGTGGAGGGGACAAGACCTAGAGAAAGACCCCGAAAGACTTGGAGAGATAACATCAAAGACTGGACTGGAAAGGATTTAAGAGAAGCCTGGAATAGAGAAACATAAAGTGGAATAGTTCATCAAATGCAACCCTCTGTAGAAAGGATGCCACTGGATAGATAGATAGATAGATAAAAAGTGTAAAAATTTTACATAACAATAGTACAAAATAGAAATATCTTACGGCAGTACTGGTTAATATAAAATGGTCTTTTGAGCTTATCGGCACGGTTACTCCATACAATTATAAACATGGAGGATAAAATAGAAGTTGAGGACATTCCTTTCATCATAATGACTTCGTTTTTTGCTAAAATATCAACAGATTATGATAAGTATTACTTAGGTTTTATAAATAAAAGGTAAATATATATATATTAAAAGTTTAAAATTAGGTATCTATATTTCATATATTTTATTATTATTTCTAATGAATTTTTATTTTTTATTGTAGACACTTTTCATCACAATTTACCTCAAAATCTGTAAGAAGTATGGATGATGTGCGAAAATCTTGGCGTATGCACTTAATAAATTCTTGTAACTGCTATAAAAATGTAATTACGAAAATTACATACATACCAACACACACACAGTCAAAGTTATACACATACTGTAACACGATACACGACTAGAAAAAATTTCTTAAAGAGGAAAATTCAAGATGGAATATTAAGGATGAAATGCCAAAGTAAGTTCTATAAGTCAAATGATGCAGAAAAGTAAATTAAGATGGTTTGCACATGTGGTAAAAAGAAACGAGGACCATTTAGGAAAGAGGATTGAGAAGTTGGAAGTGAAAGAGATCAAGCGGGGAGACGAATGTTGAGATGGAAAGACAATGTGTCAGAAAATAGATTTAAGATGAAAATGCTGACCTCATACTAACGTAGAAAAACACACAAAAAAAATAGGATTATTTATTCATGTGTAAATTTAATAAATCCTTTATTTTAATATTTCTTACCTGATCTGTGGCATCGGTACAGATAAACTGTTGAATTTCTTTTGATCCTACTACCGAGGATCGATCCCGAAGGCAATTGAAAAAAAGTTCCTGACCCTAAGCGTAATGAACGACGTTTTAATTAAAAATATCTTTCAAATTTTTATTTTATGAAGCAATATATTTCACCTTTGGAATAACGGTACTATTAAAACATTCGGCAAAGCTTTCAACATTTTCTACACCTGTAAAAGACATCAAAATTAATACTTGAGTAAGTGAGATTTGCACTTGAAGATTTTACTCATAGCCAAAATAACCAAAATTATGCTGTACCATTGCATTACTGTATGTGTGTACATACACTAACAAATATTACATACAAATAAAAAAAAAACCCACAATTTATTATTGTATTTTATCTTATAGATGTTCCTGATCCCCACAGTCCAAAAAATGCAATGATCTTGAATATAATATTTGGACGATTACCATACATTTTATCTGTTATATGTAAATAACAGATTTGAAATGATTAATAAATTATTTACTTTAAACTTAATTAATATAAAAAGTGTTAATAATATAAAATGATACACAATTTGGTTTTAGAAAGAACAAAGGAACTAGAGAGGCTATTACATTAATTAGACTTATTGGAGAAAAAATGATTGAAAAAAACAGAGATCTTTATCTGTGCTTTGTGGACTATGAAAAGGCGTTTGACAATGTTAATCACACAATTTTATTTGAAATACTTCAAAAAATTGGAATAGATAAAGGGATAATTAAAATTATTCTCTTTTTATACAAAAATCAGAAAGCAATAATAAAAATTGATGAGAAAGAATCCAACTGGATAAGGGTGGAAAAAGGAGTGAGACAGGGATGCGGACTTTCACCACTGTTATTTAATATTTACAGTGAGTGGATGATGCGAGAAGCACTTGAGGATTTTAACGAAGGAGTGAAAATCAATGGATGCTTAATAAACAACATAAGATACGCTGACGACATAGTCCTGCTGAGTGAAAGTAAAGAGGGATTACAGAAAATTCTGAATCGACTGTTCAAAACTGGATTGGAGAAATTCCATATGAAAATAAATGAAAAGAAAACAAAAGTAATGAAGGTTTCAAAGAAGGAAGATATGGATAAATTCCAGATCATTCTGGGAAATAAGGAACTTGAAAGGGTTAAAAAGTTTGAATACCTGGGAAGCTGGATAACAAGTGAAAATAGATGTAAAATGGAAATTAAAAGCAGAATTAATAAAGCAAAAGCTGCCTTTTATCAGACTTATCATATATTAACAAACAGAGGCCTTAACATAAAACTGAAAATAAAAATCCTAAAGACAATGATCTGGAGTGTACTAACATACGGATGTGAGGCATGGACTCTTACGCATGAAATGATGGAAAAAATTAACTCATTTAAAATGTGGTGCTTGAGAAAGATGCAAAGAATAAGTTGGACGGAGAAAATAACAAATGAGGAAGTTTTGGACAGGCTGGGCTTGAGGAGAAGGTTGCTTATAAATATCCAACAAAGAAAGATACGATATGCTGGACATTTGGCTAGAGGATCAGGAGGACAACTACTAAAGACGGTGATTAAGGGACTGGTGGAGGGGACAAGACCTAGAGAAAGACCCCGAAAGACTTGGAGAGATAACATCAAAGACTGGACTGGAAAGGATTTAAGAGAAGCCTGGAATAGAGAAACATAAAGTGGAATAGTTCATCAAATGCAACCCTCTGTAGAAAGGATGCCACTGGATAGATAGATAGATAGATAAAAAGTGTAAAAATTTTACATAACAATAGTACAAAATAGAAATATCTTACGGCAGTACTGGTTAATATAAAATGGTCTTTTGAGCTTATCGGCACGGTTACTCCATACAATTATAAACATGGAGGATAAAATAGAAGTTGAGGACATTCCTTTCATCATAATGACTTCGTTTTTTGCTAAAATATCAACAGATTATGATAAGTATTACTTATGTTCTATAAATAAAAAGTAAATATATATATATATTAAAAGTTTAAAATTAGGTATCTATATTTCATATACACAGAGTCTTCCAAACAATGCTATCATATGAAATTATATTAGTGTAATACCTTTAATGGAGTGTAAGAAAATAGAAACACACTTATAGTTATAACAGGAAACTATTATATACAGGAAAAAGACACTACTAAATTGAGGTGGTGAACATATATACTTTAAATTAAATAAATTTTAAAAATGTGATTAAACATTGCAGCCTGGCAATGTGACGATGTCACAATAAAGCACGTTAATAAATTAGTTAGGATTCGCGTTAATGGTGATCGAAAATAAAAGTTTTTTGACTGGACAGTCATTAGACCCGCAAAAACCCCTTAAAAATAGAAACTAAGAGAAGAAGAATGAGGAAAAAATAAGAAACGAATGTTCGTGTGGTGTGTCTGAAGACAGACGAATGTTTTGTAATCTGTATACAGAAGATTGAAAGTTATAGTTCGGGTAGTACGACGTCTTTCCAAGCAATTGTAACTCTCCTATTCGAAGTAGAGAAGAAGACTTCGGACAGGAACTATTTTAAACGTCACAGAGTTAAATTGTATTTAAATAACATTGAGGGGAAACTTACCTTTCAACAGTGTCAATTAGTCAAACGAGTTGAAATCGCTTTATTTTATAGCATAAAGTTACACGTAATATGTCATGTGAATTAAAACTCCATTTTCAAGTTGCGTATACTGACTTTATCTGCAGGTTTTGTATGTTCTGGAAATGTTTCTCCTACGCATTGTTTTCCTTTACTCATATAAACTGAATTAACTTTATCTACATTCTAATAAGAGTACTATTGCCTTCCCCCTTTAACGATTCCTAAAGCTCGATGTTTTTTAACATACATTTATTAAGTGATTAATTGTTCAATTAACGTACACTTTACTTACAATAATGTTGTTTCTATCACCACTTTTACCCTCTCTTAATGACCGGAACAGTGCATGGCATATGCAGTTATATTATTATAAAATTAAACTTGTATAAAATAATTTGTATATTTCTTACTTAAACGAAATTTTTTTCTATTTTAAATAATTATTAGAAATTAACTGTTTTCAATTCATTTATAAATATCCTCTTATTAAAGGTACAGCCTAAAAATATCAATATAGGCCTATATATATAAGATTTTTGTTTTTGTATTTATATATATAACTGTCGTTTTTCAAAGTTGCTAATTTGAAATATCCGTTTTTCTCTGTTTTTGAGTCAACAGATGGTATAAATGCTGCGTATAAGAGATTGGTTCGATACCTCGCCGAGTACTTCTTTTGCAAAAACCTCTTATACAAGATCATCGTCTTCAGAAAGTAAATATTTTTATTTAAAAATTTGCCTTTGACAAAAAGTTTGAGTAAGACCTAACTTTAGATAAGTGTAAATCTTCGAAAAATTTACAACTTCATTGACTTATTATTCATATATATACATAACTTTTTTTATCAAAAGTATTTATTATATTAATAAAATAATCTTGAAATATTACTAAATCAGTTTCATATGATATAAAATTCTGTTTTAATAAATTTTAAAAGCGAGCAATATTTATTACTATTACTTTATGAGTGATTATTGATTTTGTGGCATTTGCAATGCATTACAAAAAAATAATTTCTGTTTAACACATTGTTCTGGGAGTTTAAGTTTGTAGCAGAACATTCTAAAGAGTTCGGAAAATTGATTTTTATAATGAATTTAAATTTATTTTTTAATTTAACAGTTAGACATAAAAAATCAACAAGACAATTATTTGCATAATTTATATTTATCGTACGAAAAAGAATATTAAAGAATCACAATCGGAGGTTCGTTTTTTTTTTGGAATTTGATATTCTTTTAACTCTTTTTAAATTATATTTAAATAAATACACACTAATATAAATTCAAAAGTATAGAAATTAATTANCTTATTGTTATAAGGCATAGTAAAATAAAAATAAAAGGCATTGTTATCATTACGATATTTAATAAATAAATAAATATAATTTAAATAATTATGATATTAAACTATTTTTTTATTTTACTATGCCTTATTGTTATAAGGCATAGTAAAATAAAAATAAAAGGCATTGTTATCATTACGATATTTAATAAATAAATAAATATAATTTAAATAATTATGATATTAAACTATTTTTTTATTTTACTATGCCTTATTGTTATAAGGCATAGTAAAATAAAAATAAAAGGCATTGTTATCATTACGATATTTAATAAATAAATAAATATAATTTAAATAATTATGATATTAAACTATTTTTTTATTTTACTATGCCTTATTGTTATAAGGCATAGTAAAATAAAAATAAAAGGCATTGTTATCATTACGATATTTAATAAATAAATAAATATAATTTAAATAATTATGATATTAAACTATTTTTTTATTTTACTATGCCTTATTGTTATAAGGCATAGTAAAATAAAAATAAAAGGCATTGTTATCATTACGATATTTAATAAATAAATAAATATAATTTAAATAATTATGATATTAAACTATTTTTTTATTTTACTATGCCTTATTGTTATAAGGCATAGTAAAATAAAAATAAAAGGCATTGTTATCATTACGATATTTAATAAATAAATAAATATAATTTAAATAATTATGATATTAAACTATTTTTTTATTTTACTATGCCTTATTGTTATAAGGCATAGTAAAATAAAAATAAAAGGCATTGTTATCATTACGATATTTAATAAATAAATAAATATAATTTAAATAATTATGATATTAAACTATTTTTTTATTTTACTATGCCTTATTGTTATAAGGCATAGTAAAATAAAAATAAAAGGCATTGTTATCATTACGATATTTAATAAATAAATAAATATAATTTAAATAATTATGATATTAAACTATTTTTTTATTTTACTATGCCTTATTGTTATAAGGCATAGTAAAATAAAAATAAAAGGCATTGTTATCATTACGATATTTAATAAATAAATAAATATAATTTAAATAATTATGATATTAAACTATTTTTTTATTTTACTATGCCTTATTGTTACAAAATATTTTATGAAAAACTAAAAAAAAAAATTAAATGAATTAAAAAGTTTTTAAATATTTATAATTTTAATTTATCCGAGAAATTTTTGATCTGAAAACAATTTATATCCTGAAAAATTATTACGTGCAAAAATTTCTTGCTTTAGATAAATCGAAGGAAAAGGTGAAAATACTTAAATAAACTGTAACGTAAAAATAAAAACCTTTTCATAATAATTTCAGTGTTATATTATTTCAAACTGTCATTTACCAGAATATGAAAACGAATATCCATGAAGAATATAATTAATTCTAGTATTGGTGATAAAACTATTTATCGACCTAATTATTTGTAATCTAAATTTATAAAATATAAAAAATTAGATCAGGAGTGTCATGTTTTAGATAAAGTGAATGAAAAAACTGGAAAAGCTTAAATAAAATAAATCTTATTTAATTTATTTATGTAAAAATAAAAATATTTTAATAAATAATTTCGTTTTAATATTATATTATTTCATACAATTATCGTGTTTTAATTTTATTGGATATTAAAATATTTAATAATTAATACAGCCTTATTGTTAAAATAAAATTAATTTAATTAAGATTTGTAATCGAAAAATTAATTTCGTGATCTGAAATACATTCATCAAATATTTATTTGCAATCTTAATTTAATTAAAAAAATTTTTTATCTAATTTTAATTTTGTAATCAGTATGGCCCAAACCACTACTACTATTAATAAATTTGTAAATTACTGATTAGTAAATGATTTAAAGAATCCATACAGAAAGAGAGCTAACATTTTGAATTGTCAAAGTTGTGTTAAGTTTAAAAATAAGTAAAGTGTTCGTTAAGTTTAACTGATCTCGACAATTTACAATTGATGTTATCACTTTATACCCTTTTCTTTCAACAACTAATAACCAAATACACAAACCTCTATTTAGAAAATTTAGACAAGAAACGTAGGAGTTATTAATAAATTAGTCAGGAATCTATACAGAGGAAAATCCTAATGATAACTACTGAATTGTTCTCTGATTAGATTAGCAGAATTTCTTAGAGAAAGGAAAAACGAAGAGAGTAGAAACGAAGAAAAAATATAAAGCAAGTCTCGTCTAATTTAATCGAACACAGAAGAATATTACGGCAACTTAAATATTTTTGTATATGCAGGACTGAACATAACAGTTCGAGTGGAAAGTGTCTTTCCATCCAATTATATTACCACACATCAACTGAATGCCGAAAATCTATCGGGCTAGTATAAGGCTAATTATTAAATTGATTACGTAACCAATTTGGCTCTAGAGGTAAGCGTTAGGCGCCATCTCTATATTATATTACCATCATAAGTAGTAGAGAGAAGACTCTCGGGCTCCGAATTTTTATCACACCGTTTATACTTTACCTATCTGGATTATATTTAAATTACATTGAGGTAAACTTACCTTTCGACAGAGAATAATTAATCGAACGAGCCGAAATTACTTATAGAATAGCAAAATGTGACACGTAATAAGTCATGTGACGTAAAACTGCATTTTTAAGTGGCGTGTACTGACGTTTCGTATGTTGCACTATTGTCTCTCCTATGCATTTTCTTTCTACCGCTGTAAACTGAAATAGTACGATTACGTGGATAAAATCTTCACACGTGATTAACTCTTATAATATTTATATAATAAATGTATAATCAAGTCATTTAATATCAGTAGCACGTTCGTAAATATTCGAAACTACTATTTTTGAAATTTATTTGAAATTGGAGTTTAACTTAAGTCTTTTGTAATGTAAAGTCGCCTGTATTGCATGTGTTTGAAACACCTGCAATACAAACAGAAATAAATACAGGTGCTGTAAAATGTTACTTGTAGCCTCATTTTATTTTCAATTATTTAAACATTTTATTATTTTGTACGTTAAAATATGTCCATTGGTCAGGAGGAAACAGAGGATCCGTGTGTATATAATGAGTTTCGTATAGTTAAAAACATTATTTATTTATAAGAAGTTGCTTGCTTTAAATAAGGAATGTATTGTTTACTGTCGCCATTTATAGTTATATTATAAAAATTATAAACGGAAAATACACTTTGAAAATTTAAATCAGAATAATTATAATCGACTGAACTAATAAAGATATTTGATGGAAATACTTGCGATGTGTCTTTGAAATACAACACAACACTAGTGTTTATTAAGTCAGAAATTATTTTTATTGTCTCTATTGCCACGTGTTTCGGCTAAACCTACGCAACACAAGTATGATAATCTGGATGACCTCTAACTTATTTTCACATGAAAGCAATCCATATTAACTTATTTAATTTTTACTTAAAAGTTACCTTAAATTTTATCGTTTTCAAATATTTTTAGGATAATATGAAAAGGTTACAAAACTTTAACATCCCACAGACAAGCTCTATAACGCAACCTTTAGAGTAAAATGACGATGTTTTGCTTCTATCCTCCACCCCTTCTGATATCTTAGAATTTTGCACACCACATGGTAAAATGACACAACATTTCTGAGAAAATGATGAAGTCATAATCGGTAATAAAAAGGTGGATTGGAAGAGACTCGGGGCTGTTCTTCCCAGAGAGCATGCCATAGGACAGCAGTTTCATCCCAGAAGGAACATGCCTTAGGACCGACAAATTATGCCCTATCGACTTGTCCAACATACCCATCAGCCCAGTGAGGGAACATGCTAGGGCTTGACCACTAAACAGCAGTAGTACAAATGATGGTGATATAATTGGTCAGAAAGATACTTTTCACCTGAACTGTTATGTTCAGTCCTGTATATACAAATATATTCAGCTTGCAGTAATATTCTTCTGTTTGATTAAATTTGACAAGACTTGCTTTATATTTTTTCTTGGTTTCTATTCTCTTCGTTTTTCCTTTTCGATTTTTCTTTTCTTGTAAACTCTCTCTTTCATATGGATTATAGTCATAGAGTAGACATATGTTTTATGTTTTCTTGTTTATTTACTTCTCCATGTTATTGTGGTCTTCTGTGATTAAATTGTTAATTTTATATTCATGACCTTCGTAGTCGAGTATTTATTCCTTATGCACAACCCCACACAGAATCTTACCACTGGGGTTCTGTTAAATTAAGCCATCCAGTGACAAAGTCAGCAGGTCTAACAGATCTGACGATTACAAAGCCTTGACCCTCGTCCGTATTTTCACATATTGGTGTCAGGACTGGGGTTTTGTGCAAAAAGACAGGTTTGTCCTTTAAAGGCAGGCTTGTCCTTACTATACAGGTTTGTCCGTTTTAGACAGTTTCCTGGATTGTTAGACAGAAAACCATATTTTGGTGTATTCCTACCCTTCCTTTTATAAATTAAGTTAGTTTTAAGTAAAAACACCCTATAATTTAGTACTTAGGTATAAGTAGTAGTGGTTTGACACATTCAGATCACAAAATTAATTTTTTAAGAGAAATCTTAATCAGAAATTTTAATTAATTTAATTTTCTGATCACAAATCTTAAATAAATTAATTTTATTTTAACAATAAGTTTAATATATTTTGTTTAATTATTAAATTTATTATCAATACAAAATTAAGTTGTACTATTAAAATGTTTTTCAGATTTTTCATTTGCTTTATCTAAAACATGACATATTCTTGGTCTAATTTCTGATATTTTATAAATTAACATTACAAATAATTTGTCAAGTGTTTGTTTTATTAGCAATCCTAGAATTAATTATTTTCTTGATGGTTATTTGTCTTAATATTCGGGTACATGACAATTTGAAATACAGTAGAGCGTCGATTTTTTGAAAGTCAATCATTCAAAATGTCAATCATCCAAAAGAATTCCAGTCGACAAATTTAAATTTTTGCCAGTGCTATGGCGCTTCAATCTTTGGCTATGTCTTGGGTACTCGAAGATTTTACGTTTTTGATACTAAATTAACTTCTGAAGTATAATTTTTTATTGTTTTTATATTTTTCAATATATTTATTTTGTTTATACAAAATAAAAAAATAATTTTTAACGATACAATAGTCTTCGTTAGGCTTAACATCGACGAAAATTCAACGCGAAGCGACACGCAACGGAGAAAAATTTCAACACGGGATAAATTAATATATTTTTTCGTACATAATTGGTTANAATTAATTTTATTTTAACAATAAGTTTAATATATTCCATATAATTATATAACTTATTATAAAATTCAGTTGTACTAATTTGTAATAATAATTTTTAAAAATTAAAATTTGTTGAGTAAATTAAAATGTGACAATTTGAAATAATATAACACTGAAATTATTTTGAAAAGGTTTTTATTTTTACATTACAGTTTATTTAAGTGTTTCCACTTTTTCCTTCAGTTTATCTAAACCAAGACATTTCTGCATGTAATAATTTTAAAATTAATTTTTCAGGATATAAATTATTTTCAGATCAGAAATTTCTCGAGTAAATTAATTTTATAAATAATTATAATATTTAGGAAACTGTTTAATTCATTTTTTAAGAAAAAATTTTCAGTGCAATTTATTGCTTCATATAAACTTAATTTTCGATAATAATTTTCTATGTGTCCACCTTAAAATAAAAAAAATTTATTATACGTTGTGAAATAATTTAAAAAGTTATGTAAATTACTGTTTGATCCAGCCCAGTTATATCCAATAGTTTTTGTCTATAAAATTTAATCTATGAATTTATTTGCTAGTAAAATTGACTTTCCATTGATCTTTTGCCGATAATTGATGCTTTTTATCAGAATCTGTATAAATGTACAGTACATAACTGTAATTTAATTTAAACGAGTTAATAAAAATTAAATGTTCGATATTAAACGATTAATTATTATTAACAACGAAACTCTCCGTTTTTCTTTGTGTTAAAATTTTCCCTGGGAGGAAATCTATCCTTCCGTGTCCCGGAGTAACTTCCTTTCACAACGGAACCCGAAACTGAATCACCCGGACATCTTTCAAAAAAATCTACGATTGGTGAAACCCGACCACGAGACCCGAAGGTATAAAGACCAGGTACCGCACGGAAGGGGGGTCGACTCCGCCTAAAGCGATCCAGGACGTCACGCTGACCGCCTCACCGACGAACCCTGGGACGATCCCGAGATACGACCAAAGCCTACCCGATCAAGAGCCTCGACCCGAGCAAAACCTTCAATCCAAGAAATAGACCGAAATTAATCAGAGGTATGACCCAATATTGTACACTCTCTCTCGGCGCGGTCCCTTCGAATAACGCGCAAGTAGGTAGTCTTTGTATGTTAGGATTATGTTGTCTAAATAAATGTTTGTTTGTTTATTAAAAAGTCGTCTTTATTTCGGGTATCGTTCACGCTTTACCGACGACCCCTCTCACCTCCTCCACTCGACCTGACAAAAGAATCCCGACTTTACGGTATAGAGAAAACATTATCCAAGCCATCCACTGACCAGTGGGCAGTTCTCACCCAACTGTTGCCTATCAAAAAGAGGTACGACTTCGTCCTACCTCAGGCTACCCACATAACTGTTCTGTGTGTCTATTCTTTCTCTAAGTAATATACACAATAATAGATATCTTACATGTTTTCAAATTACAGAATAAAAAAATTATTACGTTAACACGAGTGATATGTCTTTGAAAAAAAATTTAAGTAAATGGATACGTATATTAAAATTATTAATGCATAAACTCTAACTTTCGTAATAATTTATAAATTTTTTTTTGTTATTTCAAAAATTTCGATGAACTCAACGATAATTGACAATCGCAATCCAGTTTGTATTGGAAAGTGTGTACAACTCGAGTTTAAAAATATTCTAGTTTCTTTATAGTTATTAATGTTCCGACTAATGTATAGAAGTTTTGCGTAAAATCTTATAATATTCGAGTGTTTGGCCAACTGTGTTTGTAACAAGTATATTTTTTGTTTCGATCATGGAAATTCTATCGACTACATTGACATATTGACATTGTCCATCTCAATTGGTCAGCTGTGAGTTTTGAGTCAGATTTGTAGGCTTTAAACTGCAGCACTAAGATATAACATATCCTGCAATTCAGAATATATTAGTAGTTTTGGAAATTGGATCACTGAAAAAAATCATTACATTCACCGTTCTAAACAAACAGTACTCTTTTTATTTTATATCGTCGAGTTTTTTGCTAAAAGTATTGTTTATGAATTTGTTGGACCACGTTATTTGTCAGTCACTAACGTATTAACAGTAAAGTTTCCGTACTTCTTCAGAAAAAGTTAATAGCTTTCCTACATAAAAAGTTCGCCAGTAAATTTGCCGGTATGAAAACTTTCAATAATTTGTTTTATTCTTAAACGTATAATTTTGAGAGCTTTCAGCAGAGCATCTTTTATTTCGTAGAACACCGGTCAGTTTAATTAGAGTAGAGAAAAACGAATTCAATCCACTTACCACCTGAAAATAACTCAAAGTATAATAAATAAAACAGCACCAAAAATACTTTTTTTATTTATGATTATTTCTAAATATTTCTTTTTCTTTAACCGCTATACTGAAAATGCATTTTGAATTAAAGCGTTATAACTAATTTTATAATATTTTAAGAAATGATTACACGTTGCTGATATCCATTTAATCCACGTTCCAATATTTAATTAATAACAAAATATAAATTATTAATAGCAATTGCAATTTGCATCTTATAATCGAAAATTTATATTTGCCGTAATATATGAATACGATATTCGCTAATAAAACTATAAACAACACTATAATAAGACGTATTTACCCTTATCAAGAAATTTCTTTTGAATAAAAAAAATCCCCACATCGATATACAAAAAGGTCTTCCTTCGAATCTCTTCATAAAACAAATGACCTGAAATTATGCAATTATTAATAAAATTACATTACATATGCAATAAGATTAATAAATAACGTACTTTAAATCTGTATATCGGCGACAAAATAAAAGAGTTATACTTCCCTATGTTGATAAAACTGTCGTATATCTGAAGTATATTTATANATTTATAAAAAATTTTTTTATTTTATTTTTTAAACTGATACATTTTACAACTTGCACATTGATAAGAACATTACTCTCGATCGAGGTAAAACTTGATAATGCCCACGACACTATTATTGCTCCAGTTAAAAATGTCACTGCAATTATTACGAATGCCACACGAAAAATTATGTCAAGACGTACAAAGAGAACGATATATATATAAAAGCAAGTTTGATAGACATAATAACTGTAAATAAGAGGGAGTAACGCCTTCCATTTATCGTTGACTTCCTCAAATATCTGCCAAATTTCCCAGAGTTTTTCCATTAGTTTATCAATAAAAGATTTTGTTGCATTCTTTGCAAACTGCAACTGAATAGAAATGTTTATCAACCTTTTTCCTAAAAGTGACAAAAAAATAACTGAAAAGAAAAGTACGCAAATCGAGTGAGAACCTAGATAAATTATCCAAAGTTCTATGCCAAAAACACAGAGTAGAGACATTTCGTAATTGAGATGTACCGACTTTAAAGCAGAGTAACCAATGTACGAACTCATTGTGACACAACATAAAAGAAACAAAACATAAAAAAAGAAATAATAAATAATGTAACCTTCATATTTCTCGAGAAATTCTTCTTCTTCCTTAAAATCTTTCATCAAATGATAAATATTAAGCTTTCTTTTTCGCAAAATACTGAATAGTAGAGCTGTGTACAAGGAAGCATTACAAGCAACGAATATAATGTAAAATTTATTATTTTCAAATATCGAAAATATTTGAATGCAAACTGCTTCAGACGCAATCATTATTGTAAATAATAATACATCGTCCATAGAAATATTTCGAGTAAATTCGTATAAACTGTAAAAAATTTTTGAGTTCTTTATGATTTTTCTTTCTGACAGTTACAAGTTTCCAACAATTTCAAAGCAAATACTTCTGAAACAGAAATCAAAGGTCGAAGTTTTGTGGCAATGCAATTGTTGTATGGTGAATGCATTTTGAACGAAACAATTGAAAAGATTATTTCGTTAAACAGTCTCGATGTGCGCCAAAGTTAATCGTTGACTTCAATTACAATGTTACAGATTACAGATTCGGCAGTACAGTGGTACCTCAGGATACGAAATTAATCCGTTCCGAAACTGAGATCGTATCATGAAAATGTCGTAAGGTGGATCATATTTTCTTATACGATTACATGTTAAACCAAATAATTCGTTCCAACGCGAAAAACATACTCAAATTAAAGCCAAGTAATACATTAAAAAAGTAACTGTAGTAAGAAAAACAAATGAAAAATGCGAACTAATGTAACGTCGTATGGTGAGTTTTTGTTCGTATCGTGGAGCAAAAATATGTTCGAATTTCATGTCGTATCCTGAAAATTTCGGATGCTGGAGCGTTCGTAACCTGAGGTACCACTGTATACACTTTTAGAAAAATACAAAAGTTAGAATAACGCTTTAAGTCGTTTGTTCTTCGCTAGAATATAAGTTAAGGTTAATACGAAAGGAAAATATGATTAGTGATTGATTGATAGACGCAATTGTTAAGATAATCGATTGAGTGACGTTAGCGAGTGTTTAAGAAATAATATTTCAGCTTCTAGTGATCCCACCCACCATGGGGCCCAACAACGGGATGCCGTGAAATGGGAAGCTCTCATAGACCGTCACACCAGGGTGTCCCAGAAGCTATATTCTCACAATGTAGTCAAGAAGAGCACATCTTGTCTGACATAACAAAACTGTCAACCAGGAATGCGTCTGCCTGAACAGCATCGATCAGTTGACTCTAGGCCGAGGTCAAGAATGACTCAGCGACTAGCCAATTGTCTCAAATGGAGCCTGATTTGAGCTACTCGTTTGTTCGAGACAGGGACTAAAGCAGTGTGTTCGGAACGTTATGTTGCCCGTCAACTACCAGGATTATACTTTCTGGCATACGAAGAATTTCGCACGGCAAACACGTAGGTGGGCGTTCAGATTCCAAAGATAGTAAAGAGGAGTTACTAAACCATCTCTGGGAACCTCCCAGAGATGGTTTAGTACCTCCTCACCACGGACAAAAACCCACACTCAGAGGGTTGCCTCTGAGTGTGGGTTTTTGAGCAAAGAACAAGAGAGGCAACCCTCTGTTGTTCTTCGTATGTAGGCGCACAATTCAGCATTTTAGAAAAAAAAACTTAATATTTATCATTCGATGGAGTCTTTTAAGAATAAAAAAGAATTTATCGAGAAATATAAAAGTTATATTTTTCACTGTTTTTGTTGCTGTGTTTTACATCTCTATTGTTACAGAATAAGTTGTTTCCGCAGTTATTTAACTTTTAAATCTGCACATTACGATTATAAAATATTTTCTTTTGCTTTTTCAGTGTCGAAAATTATAAAGAAAAAGGAAAATTATTCTTCATAATTACAAAACCTGAACAACGAACCACAACAAGCGAAATGACTTGAACACAACTTTTCTATTTACAATTGCTCTGACTGCAAACGTTTTACTCTTCCATTTAAAAGTACAATTCATAATTTTGCAATGAATATAATATTACAACTTTCTGTGATAAAATAAATATATCAAATTAATAATAATCTGATATAAAATTATATAAATTAAAATATATAAAACAATATTATACAACTAAAATTTGATAAATACATATTTTTTCCTACTGCTAGAAATACGTAAATTATATTAATATTTACAGATTAATTAAATAAATAAGTTATACTAAATCCAATGTAATGCACAGAAATGTATCAATCACTCATCTGTTAATTATGATGTTCAACACGTGTCTAAGATGGCCGAATTTATTTTAATCTATTTTATGCTTATATACACACTGGCATATCCAACAAGTAGAGAATGTTGGTGCTACTCAAACCAAATTTGGGAAGCGATCAAAGCACTAGACAACTGCCGTTTTTTGCAGAATATTAGTATTTTTACTTAAGAATTATATTAATTGCGTAATAGTATTTCATTCATTTGTGTGGTATTCGTTACTATTATGGTTATTAATCTTTAATTACTATTAATAATCCACGGGTATGGAGACATTTGAGGATGTTTGCACTTTATAATTTAAAAGACAGGCAACTTACTTTTTTTAAAAAATATATATTACATTTATCATATTTTTCTAATTTTTTAAATTTCGATTTTGATATATTAGTCAAAAGTCTAAGGCAGATTCGGTCAATATGTACTTATTCTAAAAGTCCTGAAACCTGACATTCATGCATAAGTATTGAAACCAGAAACTTATCGTTGAAAAATTTTCGATATTTTATAGTTTTTTAATTATTAAAGAATTTACAGCATTGAATTACCTATTAAACAATTAAAACAAAGCACTAACTACATACAAATATTGTTTACTCGTAAGTAATTATTTAGAAGAATAAAGTTTCAGATTTAGTTGAAAATGCTCTAAAATTCAAATGCCCAGCGTTCTTTATTTGTTGTTTATTTTATAATTAGGAAATGCAAATTATTTAGTCTCGGGCATGAATAAACTCAATAATATTTTAAACACTATAATAGTTATTGGAATTTCTGATACAAATCGATATATCTGAGTTTTGGATTTCATATTTGCGATTCGTACATTTTACAACTTCGAAAATACCACGATATGTAAAGTTATTCGAAATAATTCAAAATACTTTAGATGCATTTTAGTGTTTGAAATAACAATTGAAATACCAAAGATGAAATTTCAAATATTTTATTTGAAAATACGAATTAGTTGAATTCTTCAGTAGGTATCTTTCAAATAAAATTCTATCTACTCTAATAATGTTTAAACTTTATTTGCTTTTATTATTTATGCAAAAAATTTTTAAAATCTAAAAGAAAACAAATATAAATAGATTATCGTGCATATTTACTCAGAAATAATTTTGTATCCTGTTTATTGAAGTTTTGTCATTAGAGAGACGAAAATCAATAGTGTTTATTAGTTCGAATAAAATATAAACCGACGATTAAATATAAATCTCAAGCAGTATCACGTCCGGATAAACGAGAACACATTAATAACTTGATGATTTACGAATATATATTTTATTAATCTTTCACTACCTCTTACAGAATTAATTATCCATATTCCAAAGTATTCGTTAATAGAGATAGATAAATAAAAGCAGACACAAGATATATAAAACGTTAAAGCGAAAGGAACTGATTATCGTACACATTTTATATCACAGTAGAGCGTCGATTTTCCAAAAGACAATTATTCAAAACGTCAATTATCCGAAAGAATTCCAGTCGGCAATTTTAAATTTTCGCCAGTGCTGTGGCGCTGCAATCTTTGGCTATGTCTTGGGCTACTCGAATATTTTACGTTTCTGATACTATATTAACTTCTGAAGTATAATTTTTTATTGTTTTTATATCATTCAATATATTAATTATGTTTGTACAAAATAAAAAAATAATTTTTTACGATACAATAGCCTTCGTTAAACTTAACATCGACGAAAATTCCACGCGAAGCGACACGCAACAGAGAAATATTTGAACATGAGATAGGTTTATATATTTCTTCGTACATAATCGGTTATCCGACACATCGATTTTCAGAAAACCCAAGTACCGAATTGATTCGGATAATAGACGCTGGTCTGTATAATTATGTCATAATAAACGAAAAACATATTAAAGAAACCATTAACTTCTGCTTAGTCATCTGAAAAATTATTGTTCGAAGATCTTTTATAAAAACTACAAAAAATGAAATGAATTGAGAAGTTTCTAAATAATAAAATAATCATTTCTGATCATTTGATCTGAAATTATTATATCTGAAATGATTATTGTTTCAAGATATTTTATGAAAAAGAAAAAAAAACAATTTGAAAAAAATTACATATAATTTTAATTTACCCACGAAATTTTTTATGTCAGAATAATTTATAATTTGAAAAATTAAATTGAAAATTAAACATTACAAATTATTTGTAATCTTAATTTAATTGACATCTAAAATTAATTTTGTGGTCAAGATTACTATTGAACAATTAATTTACTTTAATTTACATTAATAAATATAATATGTTTTTTGAAGTATGAATANACAACTGCCGTTTTTTGCAGAATATTAGTATTTTTACTTAAGAATTATATTAATTGCGTAATAGTATTTCATTCATTTGTGTGGTATTCGTTACTATTATGGTTATTAATCTTTAATTACTATTAATAATCCACGGGTATGGAGACATTTGAGGATGTTTGCACTTTATAATTTAAAAGACAGGCAACTTACTTTTTTTAAAAAATATATATTACATTTATCATATTTTTCTAATTTTTTAAATTTCGATTTTGATATATTAGTCAAAAGTCTAAGGCAGATTCGGTCAATATGTACTTATTCTAAAAGTCCTGAAACCTGACATTCATGCATAAGTATTGAAACCAGAAACTTATCGTTGAAAAATTTTCGATATTTTATAGTTTTTTAATTATTAAAGAATTTACAGCATTGAATTACCTATTAAACAATTAAAACAAAGCACTAACTACATACAAATATTGTTTACTCGTAAGTAATTATTTAGAAGAATAAAGTTTCAGATTTAGTTGAAAATGCTCTAAAATTCAAATGCCCAGCGTTCTTTATTTGTTGTTTATTTTATAATTAGGAAATGCAAATTATTTAGTCTCGGGCATGAATAAACTCAATAATATTTTAAACACTATAATAGTTATTGGAATTTCTGATACAAATCGATATATCTGAGTTTTGGATTTCATATTTGCGATTCGTACATTTTACAACTTCGAAAATACCACGATATGTAAAGTTATTCGAAATAATTCAAAATACTTTAGATGCATTTTAGTGTTTGAAATAACAATTGAAATACCAAAGATGAAATTTCAAATATTTTATTTGAAAATACGAATTAGTTGAATTCTTCAGTAGGTATCTTTCAAATAAAATTCTATCTACTCTAATAATGTTTAAACTTTATTTGCTTTTATTATTTATGCAAAAAATTTTTAAAATCTAAAAGAAAACAAATATAAATAGATTATCGTGCATATTTACTCAGAAATAATTTTGTATCCTGTTTATTGAAGTTTTGTCATTAGAGAGACGAAAATCAATAGTGTTTATTAGTTCGAATAAAATATAAACCGACGATTAAATATAAATCTCAAGCAGTATCACGTCCGGATAAACGAGAACACATTAATAACTTGATGATTTACGAATATATATTTTATTAATCTTTCACTACCTCTTACAGAATTAATTATCCATATTCCAAAGTATTCGTTAATAGAGATAGATAAATAAAAGCAGACACAAGATATATAAAACGTTAAAGCGAAAGGAACTGATTATCGTACACATTTTATATCACAGTAGAGCGTCGATTTTCCAAAAGACAATTATTCAAAACGTCAATTATCCGAAAGAATTCCAGTCGGCAATTTTAAATTTTCGCCAGTGCTGTGGCGCTGCAATCTTTGGCTATGTCTTGGGCTACTCGAATATTTTACGTTTCTGATACTATATTAACTTCTGAAGTATAATTTTTTATTGTTTTTATATCATTCAATATATTAATTATGTTTGTACAAAATAAAAAAATAATTTTTTACGATACAATAGCCTTCGTTAAACTTAACATCGACGAAAATTCCACGCGAAGCGACACGCAACAGAGAAATATTTGAACATGAGATAGGTTTATATATTTCTTCGTACATAATCGGTTATCCGACACATCGATTTTCAGAAAACCCAAGTACCGAATTGATTCGGATAATAGACGCTGGTCTGTATAATTATGTCATAATAAACGAAAAACATATTAAAGAAACCATTAACTTCTGCTTAGTCATCTGAAAAATTATTGTTCGAAGATCTTTTATAAAAACTACAAAAAATGAAATGAATTGAGAAGTTTCTAAATAATAAAATAATCATTTCTGATCATTTGATCTGAAATTATTATATCTGAAATGATTATTGTTTCAAGATATTTTATGAAAAAGAAAAAAAAACAATTTGAAAAAAATTACATATAATTTTAATTTACCCACGAAATTTTTTATGTCAGAATAATTTATAATTTGAAAAATTAAATTGAAAATTAAACATTACAAATTATTTGTAATCTTAATTTAATTGACATCTAAAATTAATTTTGTGGTCAAGATTACTATTGAACAATTAATTTACTTTAATTTACATTAATAAATATAATATGTTTTTTGAAGTATGAATATCCAATTTTTTACTTGTGTTCATAGAAAAAAAAATATCACTACTTCCCAAAGAGTTAGTATATGTATAGATTTTTTTACAATAATTAATTTAGAAGTAAATGTCATTATAGTCAGTTATAAGCATGTTATCCATTGACTTCATGACAATGAGATTGTAACTTTTGTATGGTACTTTACACAAGTGATGAAACAATAATTTATACGACATGAAAACTCTGTTACAAAGTTTAAAAAAACATGTCAAAATTACTTATAAAAATATAAAAAATCGAAATAAAATAATATGTAAGCATATTGTAATATAATTATATCATAATTAACGAAAAAAACAAATTAAACAAACCATACTTCTGTTTAATCATGTGTGGGATTGTGACATTCATATTTGTTATAACTCATTGAATAAATGATATTTTTTAACTCGAAAAAGTTAGTAACATTTCTATCATAAATGTGTTTAAATAGTGTATAAAAGGATAATGGTGAAAGAATAATGCTTGTTATGTTAAAATTGCACGAAATTAAAAACAAAGTGTTAAAAATAAACAGAAAATTTTTTCTTGTGTATGAGGTTTGTTCTATAAATTACAAGGATAAAATTCGAAAATAACAAAATTTTCATTTTTCATTATTATATATATTAACAAATCATACAATAAAATTTTATTTGTGCTCTTTTGTGACGAAAATATCAAACTCTTGAAGTTTAAAAGTTCAAGTAAAATATGTAGGGGAGATCGGAGCAACTTCGGCATGCGGGGCAAGTTTGTCAAGCGCTTTTTTTAAAAAACAAATTAAAAAAAAACTTTGATTATAGGTTAGGCAGTTGAGTTTCATTGGTGGCTTGTTGAGTGTAGTGTTTTTATTGTTCTCCAACAAGCGTAGTTGAATTATCAAGCAAATTTTCATTTTCGTTCAATTCCATATAATATTTTTTTTCCATTTATATTGAATTGGCAGGTTTTGTTATAATTCCATGATAACGAAAGTTACTTTTCCTGTTAGAAGGATGTAACTTCAACTTATTCACGTGGCCAGATCGTGGCTTGGCATTCTGTTCTCAGGGTTGTACTTAATGTTTCGAAATCATGACTAGCGGGGTAAGATCGGCAACATAAAGCCACATTAGAAGCAAAGGATAAAAATCAAACAGATGATAAATGAAAACATGTTTGCATTTGTTATTCATGTATATATGTCTTTGAACTTGCATTTCGTTGTAATAATATTAAATGGGTGTTGGATTTGTATTTCTTTGTTTTAATAGTGAATTCCAACTTATACATTGTTAATAACATAATTTTATATACGTGCCTATCTTGCCCCATTACTGTTGCCCCTATACCAGGGGCAACTTTAATAAAAATAATTAAAATAATTACAACTTTACAAAAAGAGAGAAGTTGCCGATCTTGCCCCTATACCCGGGGCAACTTCGTCAATTTCTCTCTTCTTGTAAAGTTGTAATTATTTTAATTATTTTTATGTCCAAACTGATTTTAACCAGATGTATAGCAAGGTAACATTCCAATAGACAATATGCAAAAGGTATTTTTCAGTTTACAGCAGTATTTATTACACAAAATTTAAGTAAAGCTTAGCATGCCGATCTTGCCCCGATCTCCCCTATATGCTAATGTGAGATAAAAACTATTCTATATATTGTTATAAGTAGAGTTGTATCGTTAGTCAGTTGTGCTTACTTATTGTCCACGTAACTCTTATATAAACAGGCATAAGAAAACACAAGACAAATAAGTTGATATGGCGAGTAGAAGATTCACATGACACTGAAAAAGTCGACTTTCGAGATAATTGTAGCGAAAAAACAATAGCATTTTAATAAAGGTTATGTTTTCGTAAGTTAATTGTAATTCAGTGCCAAGTCTATTCAATCCTAATACATCGAACAATAACTAAACACAAACGTACACTTTAAATTCTTCAAGCTGTAAAGTAATATAGAATGATATTTATATTTAAAAATAATATGCTACACTTTAAAATAAAACAATATGGCATTATATTTTAGAATAATATCAAATATAAAATCAAATAACGTGTTGAAAATAGTATACAAATTAAAATTTATTGCAAATTGTTTCCAGGAAACAATTCAGTTACATACAATTTGTGACGTGATTGGATTAAAGGTATTATGCTGTTCATCCTGTGGAGTAGACAAACGTTCTATGCTCAGTATTTATAAGACCCTTATCCTCTTTAAGCTGGATTATGGCTGCGTTGTATATGGCTCGGCGCGTGAATGTACTCTTCTGATGAGGGATCCGCTCCATTATCATGCATTGCGTTTGCGCACTGGTCCGTTTCAACTTCATTTGCTCAAAGCCTGTATGTGGATGCTTATGAGCCTCCACTCTCTCTCTCTCTCTCAGGAAAGAACAGTTGTCTCTTTTTTATTATTTTTTTTATAAAGGGATTTAATTATTTATTTATTATTTATCTTTTGATTTTTTATTTATATGTACATTTTTTAGTTATATACATTCTAACTGTTATATATTTTTATTATTGGATTTTTGCCTTGTTTATTATTTCGTTATTTTACATTATATAGTTAATATTTTATTTATTTATACCATTTGACGTGGCGCAGCTTAGCCTATGTGGCCCTTGCGCCAAAAGATCTTAAGAGATTAAATTTCTTGATCCGAATAGTGCAGACTCTGTCTAATACAAGTAATTTCAACTCGTTGACCTTAATTAGCTGAAAAAATCATATATCCCTTCACCCTTTTTGCCAACATTTTTCTTTCTTCAACTTATTACTCATTAGTCCTTACAAACAAGACAAAATTATGTAAATAATGACAATAACCGTAATATCGAAGTCCGAAAAATCTAAAGTTTACGTGTGATTTATGAAGTCGACTCATAAAAGTCACTGCGGATTTGTAAAGTGAAGAAATTTCAAAAATAACACTACATTATTTTACTTTACTGAACAAGTTAATCAGACAATATAAGATAACAGATTCTCTAAAGTACACGTACATATTATACAATAAAATATCGGTTATCTAATTTATTAATGCCAATACAAATGCAATTCTTGCTGAAACAATCTGAAACACTTCAGAATAATTTCTTTACTTTCTTCTGCAGTAACTTTGCTCATAAAAACAGATTTGAATGCACTGGTGACAGCATGTAGTGAGTATTTAATTTAGTGTACCTAAAGATTTAGTGTACAGTACGTAAATCGTTAACTATATAATAATATATACAGAAAGTCTTCTTAGCAATGATAATATAGAATTTTATATAAAAACATTATAATAGCTTTGATTCTGTTTTATTCTTAAATATAAAATTTTGAGAACTTTTAATAGAACAACTTTTTTTATCAAGAACTCCGGTTATTTGAACGAGAGAAGAGAAAACAGAATACAATCCACTTGCCATCTGAAAACAATGCAAAGTACAATAAATACAACAAAAAAAGATTTTATTTATTTTATTTTTAAAATATAAAGATTTCATTAAATCAATATTCAAACAAGTAATAATTAGTGACAGAAACCATTGAAAATGCTTTTGTAATATTATGAAAACGTACTACTACACAATCCTAAGCTGCATATTGCAAGAAAACGATTAATATCACAGTGAAAACAATATAAGTATATTTACACATGTTCTTTAAATTTGTAAGTTAAAATTTATTTTATTATTGCTAATTTTAAGAATTCAACACGAAATCAATTATCCTTAAAATACAAAACCTTTATATCTGCTGTAATACGGAAATACAATATTCCGATAGGGAAGCTATAATTAATTAATTAATTAAACAAATATATAATTCGATATATTTACCCTTATCAAAAAAGTTTTCTTCACGTAGAAAAATCCCCACATTGATATTCCGAAAGGTCTTCCGCCAAATCTCTTCATGAAACAAACGATCTGAAATGATTCATTTAGTAACTAATACAATTATAACGATCATATTATAAAAGAAAATAAAGAACGTACTTTATATCTATATTCGGGTGTGAAAGTAGAAGAACAATACTTTCCTATGTTGATAAAACTGTCATACACCTATAATATTGTTATCAAAAAATCATTATTTAAATCATTTACCAGACAATTATATATTACACAATGTGTACTGAAAATAAAACACTACTCACAAGTGCGGTAAAAATTGATAACGCCCATGAAACTATTAATGATCCAGTCAAGTATGNTGTGACGTGATTGGATTAAAGGTATTATGCTGTTCATCCTGTGGAGTAGACAAACGTTCTATGCTCAGTATTTATAAGACCCTTATCCTCTTTAAGCTGGATTATGGCTGCGTTGTATATGGCTCGGCGCGTGAATGTACTCTTCTGATGAGGGATCCGCTCCATTATCATGCATTGCGTTTGCGCACTGGTCCGTTTCAACTTCATTTGCTCAAAGCCTGTATGTGGATGCTTATGAGCCTCCACTCTCTCTCTCTCTCTCAGGAAAGAACAGTTGTCTCTTTTTTATTATTTTTTTTATAAAGGGATTTAATTATTTATTTATTATTTATCTTTTGATTTTTTATTTATATGTACATTTTTTAGTTATATACATTCTAACTGTTATATATTTTTATTATTGGATTTTTGCCTTGTTTATTATTTCGTTATTTTACATTATATAGTTAATATTTTATTTATTTATACCATTTGACGTGGCGCAGCTTAGCCTATGTGGCCCTTGCGCCAAAAGATCTTAAGAGATTAAATTTCTTGATCCGAATAGTGCAGACTCTGTCTAATACAAGTAATTTCAACTCGTTGACCTTAATTAGCTGAAAAAATCATATATCCCTTCACCCTTTTTGCCAACATTTTTCTTTCTTCAACTTATTACTCATTAGTCCTTACAAACAAGACAAAATTATGTAAATAATGACAATAACCGTAATATCGAAGTCCGAAAAATCTAAAGTTTACGTGTGATTTATGAAGTCGACTCATAAAAGTCACTGCGGATTTGTAAAGTGAAGAAATTTCAAAAATAACACTACATTATTTTACTTTACTGAACAAGTTAATCAGACAATATAAGATAACAGATTCTCTAAAGTACACGTACATATTATACAATAAAATATCGGTTATCTAATTTATTAATGCCAATACAAATGCAATTCTTGCTGAAACAATCTGAAACACTTCAGAATAATTTCTTTACTTTCTTCTGCAGTAACTTTGCTCATAAAAAGGATTTGAATGCACTGGTGACAGCATGTAGTGAGTATTTAATTTAGTGTACCTAAAGATTTAGTGTACAGTACGTAAAGCGTTAACTATATAATAATATATACAGAAAGTCTTCTTAGCAATGATAATATAGAATTTTATATAAAAACATTATAATAGCTTTGATTCTGTTTTATTCTTAAATATAAAATTTTGAGAACTTTTAATAGAACAACTTTTTTTATCAAGAACTCCGGTTATTTGAACGAGAGAAGAGAAAACAGAATACAATCCACTTGCCATCTGAAAACAATGCAAAGTACAATAAATACAACAAAAAAAGATTTTATTTATTTTATTTTTAAAATATAAAGATTTCATTAAATCAATATTCAAACAAGTAATAATTAGTGACAGAAACCATTGAAAATGCTTTTGTAATATTATGAAAACGTACTACTACACAATCCTAAGCTGCATATTGCAAGAAAACGATTAATATCACAGTGAAAACAATATAAGTATATTTACACATGTTCTTTAAATTTGTAAGTTAAAATTTATTTTATTATTGCTAATTTTAAGAATTCAACACGAAATCAATTATCCTTAAAATACAAAACCTTTATATCTGCTGTAATACGGAAATACAATATTCCGATAGGGAAGCTATAATTAATTAATTAATTAAACAAATATATAATTCGATATATTTACCCTTATCAAAAAAGTTTTCTTCACGTAGAAAAATCCCCACATTGATATTCCGAAAGGTCTTCCGCCAAATCTCTTCATGAAACAAACGATCTGAAATGATTCATTTAGTAACTAATACAATTATAACGATCATATTATAAAAGAAAATAAAGAACGTACTTTATATCTATATTCGGGTGTGAAAGTAGAAGAACAATACTTTCCTATGTTGATAAAACTGTCATACACCTATAATATTGTTATCAAAAAATCATTATTTGATTCATTTACCAGACAATTATATATTACACAATGTGTACTGAAAATAAAACACTACTCACAAGTGCGGTAAAAATTGATAACGCCCATGAAACTATTAATGATCCAGTCAAGTACGCCAATCCAAATTCTGCGATTATTACACGAACGGGTATATCAAGACGTAGGAAAAGAGCAATATATATAAGGAAGCAAGTTTGGTAGACATAATAAATATAAATAAGAGGAAGAAACGCCTTCCATTTGTCGTTGAGTTCTTCAAGTATCTGCCAAATTTCCCAAAGATTTTTCATTAGTTCATCAATAAACGATTTGCTTGCGTTAGTTGCAAGTTTCAAATGAATAGATATATTTATCAACCTTTTTCCTATCAGTAAGAAAAAAATTACGAAAAAAAAAAGTACGAAAACCAAGTGAGAAACAGCATAATGTAGCCAAAGTTCGATACTAAAAGCACAAAGCAAAGACATTTCACAATTGTGATGTGCCGAATTTAATGCGGAATAACCAAAGTACGAAGTCAATATAGAACAAGTTAAAAGAATACTAACGTAAACAGAAAAATTATGAAAAACGTAACCTTCATATTTCTCGATAAATTCTTCTTCATCCTTGAAATTTCTCATTAAATAATGAATATTAAACTTTTCTCTTTTGAAAAGGCTGAATTGAAGAGCCGAGTACAGGGAATGACTCCATGCAATAAATGTTATATAGATTTTATTAGCTTTAAATACCAAAAATTCTTGACTACAAAGCCCTTCGGATGTTGCTATTATTGTTGTAAACAACAATACCATCGCCCATAAAAATACTTCCAGTAAATTCGAGTAAAATATTTCAAATCGTGTTAACTTTTTTTTTCTACAATTGCATGTCTGCAACATGTCCAAACCGAAAACACCCGAAACAGACATCGAAGGCTGAAATTTCGTGGCAATACAACTGCTGTATTGTGGATGCATTTTCTGCGAAATAGATTACAGATTCGACAATATACAGTTTGAAAATTGAATATTTGATTATAATTAGAAAATGTCGTCCGCTCTTCACTCGAATGCTTTTAAAGTGAGTTTAAAGGAATTGTAGAAGTTCGATTGTTAAGTATAAGCAATTGTAAAGAAAATCGATTGTGTGACGTTTCACGCGTTTAAACGAATGACGTTACGGACTGTATGAGAGATAATGTTGCCTGGAAACAATTGGCTATCAATAAAATTTTTATTCTTAAATTATTTTCAATACGTAATTATGTTACATATTTAAGATTATTTTAAAATATTTAGGAAAATTCGTTATATTCATGTTGTACAAATTATTGTTGAAAATAAATTTAATTGTAAAAGAGCTTATATAAATATATATATAAAAAATATATAAAAAGAAAGTTTCGATAAAATGAATTTATTTACGGTAAGACGAACTTAATGAGAGTGCAATTTTTCGTCTTGACAAAATTACCTGTCAACTTTGTAGTGTTGTTACAAGAGGGAAACAATTATCAGACGATTAACGGCAGATACTTAATTCAATTTAATGAAATAATTACGATTAAGTATTTACCGAATTCATTGTTTAATAAATTGCATCTATAATAGATATTAAAAATATTTATCGATTTGTTAAAGTAATTCTCTATTGCAATCTTCGTTTATAAAACTTATTCTTATAATACTTATTAAAGTAATTTTATTATTTGAAAGACAATGAGTTTTTGTAATCTTCAATTAGAATGAGTTATTGTTCGTTGCTATTATCACCTCGGTTCTATATACGTAAAAGTGTTCATGCTTGTTTTCACCCGAAATGAATTTCTACGCTTCCATTTGCATGTCGATATGTAATATATGACTCGAAATATCTTATCAGATGAATTAGTTAGGTGATTTACTTAGTATCTCAGTAATAATTCGATGAAATTTAATACATAAGTTGAATTTTTAGTATGTTTATCACATTCGTTTCTTCAGCAAAGTGATGTTACATCCATCACTTGCAATTTTTGGTCGTATAGAACCATTAACATTGTACACTGACTAGAGCACTGTAAACTCTAGTCACCTGCTTTAATTGATTATTGTGTTCGCAAATTGCTAAAATTAAACATTTTATTATATATTTAATTTTATTAACAGAAAATATGCTACAACTACTATAAAATGTTCAGAAATATTATATTTAGGGTAAGGTGGTTCAAGATGGAGTCATGGGGTAAGAGAGAGACATCTGTTTATTTGGGTTAATGTCCTTTTATATAGCTGTTATTTCGGGAACTAAACGTCTGTTTCGAAAGGGATCATGGAACGACAGAACGTCCAAATTGCTCTCTTTGTTTGGAAGTAAGATACGTCTTTCATGTTTCAACAATACTTCATCTAATTTTACGCCTGCTAAAAAGTTTCTACGGAGTAAGTATCATTGTAAATTTTTACACTATTTTTCTGATGAAGATATTATGGTATTTGAACTAAGATTTAAGACTGTAATTGTTAAGTTTTGAAACGAAGTTTACGTGTGTTTGCAGTCAGTATGGAAAGTGTACATTAGGGGCAAGATGGAGTACCCGGTCTAGCCCCAGGTTGACCATGGATATGACCTATGAATCCAGAAGTATTTTCGGAGGCAAACTTTATTGCTGCATAGACGACAAATATGCCCCTTCAGCAAGGGTAGGCCTAACGAGAGATAAAAGAGAAATGACACGGAATGCCTCTATTGTAGAGGCTTATACTCTGTATTTGCAGAGAGTTGGGCTAAATGTAGCCATTGTGATAAACGGGCACACTGTTCTTGTGCCAATATTGAAGAAAACGCCAGTTTAACCATTTTAATTCGTCCTTCTTGTATATAAAAATAATATTCCCATCTTACCCCGTGAGTGGGCCAAGAAGGTGCATTTACATATAATTCAAAAATATTAAATTTTTTTGCTTTTAAAATCGTTTTTCAAAAATTAGATTTTGTATTATATATTAACAAATGTTGTAGTTGCTGATAATAAAAAAATTATTGTTTTCATTAAAGAGGTTGCCATCTTACGACTTTTCATATCTTAACGTTCTTATCTTGCCCCATATTTCCTTAATTTCATAATATACGTAACAATAAAATATTAAATAAANAGATAAGACGTTTATTACTCAAAGCATCGAGACAATAGTCAAACATTGCTTGTTTTATTAGAAAGTACTCAGCAAATCACAAAACATAACATACAAATAACACCTCATCCTTGCCGAGAAAATATTTATAACATTTTCTCGGCAAGGATAAAGTGTTATTTGTGTGTGATGCATTTCTTGTTCTAGTCTAACAATTCGTATTAACAGTGAAACTTTTGTATTTCTACAGTAACATTTAATACCTGACATATCTAACATGATCGCCACTTAATTTACCAACACAAAAACTTTCAATTATTTATTTCATACTTAAACGTGTAATTTAGAGAACTTTCAGCAGAGCATTTTTTATTTTGTAGAACACCAGTGAATTGAATTGGAGAAGAGAAAAACGAATACAATCCACTCACCATCTGAAAATAGTTAAAGTATAATAAATATTACAGCACAGAAAAGTACTTTTTTATTTTTAATTATTCCCAAATGTTTCACTTTCTTTAAAAACTATACTAAAAATGCATTTTAAACTGAAGCGTTATAAATAATTTTATGTTATAAAAAGTAATTACACATTGCTGATATCCACACTCTACAAATTAATAACGAATATATATATATATATATATTAACAGTTGAGTGATTGATACATTTTTGTGCATTAAATTAAAATTTTCTATAACTTATTTATTTAATTAATCGGTAAATATTAATATAATTTACGTGTTTCTAGCAGTATAAAAAAAATGTATTTATTAAATTTTAGTTGTATAATATTGTTTTATATTTTTTAATGAATACATTTTTATATTAGATTATTATTAATTTGATATATTTATTTTATTACAGAAAGTTGTAATATTATATTCATTGCAAAAATATGACTTGTACTTTTAAATGGGAGATTAAAACGTTTGCAGTCAGAGTAGTTGTAACTAGAAAAGCCAGGTTTAAGTGATTTCGCTTGTTGTGATTCGTTGTTCAGGTTTTGTAATTATGAAGAATAGTTTTTCTTATTCTTTATATTTTTTGACACTGAAAAGGCAAAAGAAAAATATTTTATAATCGTAATGTGCAGATTTAAAACTTAAATAACTGCGGAACAAACTTATTGTGTAACAATACAGATGTAAAACACAGCAACAGAAACAGTAAAAATTACTTTTGTATTTCTGGATATTTTTTTTTTATTCTTAAAAGACTTAAATAATTAATACGGGTTTTCGTCCGTGGTGAGGGAACCTCCCAGAGATGGTTTAGTACCTCCTCTTTACCATCTTAGGGATCTGAATGCCCACCTACGTGTTTGCCGTGCGAGGTTCCCCATATGCCAGAAAAGGGGATACTGGTAGTTGAGGGGCAACATAACCGTCCCGAACACACTGCTTTAGTCCCTGTCTGGAACAAACGGGTGGTTCAAATCAGGCTCCATTTGAGTTAATTGGCTAGTCGCTGAGTCATTCTTGACCTGGCCTTGAGTCAATTGATCGATGCGATCAGGCGGACGCATTCCTGCTTGACAGTTTTGTTATGTCAGACAAAATGTGCTCTTCTTGACTACATTGTGAGGGTATAGCTCCTGGGACACCCTGGTGTGACGGTGTATGGGAGTCTCCCATTTCACGGCATCCTGTTGTTGGACCCCATGGTGGGTGGGGTCACTAGAAGCTGAAATATTATTTCTTAAAGGTATTATGCTGCTCATCCTGTGGAGTAGATAAATGTTCTATGCTCAGTATTTATAGGGCCCTTATCCTCTTTAAGCTGGATTACGGGTGCGTTGTATACAGCTCTGCGCGTGAATGTACTCTTCTGATAAGGGATCCGCTCCATTATTATGCATTGCGTTTGTGCGCTAGTCGGTTTCAACTTCTTTTGCTGAATGCCTGTATGTGGATGCTTATGAACCTCCACTTTCTTTCAGGAGAGAACAGTTGTCTCTTTTTTAGTATGTTTTGTTTATAAACAGATTTAATTATTTATTTATTATTTATCTTTTAATTTGTTATTTATATATACATCTTTTTGTTATATACATTCTAACTGTTATATATTTTCGGTATCGGATTTTTGCCTTGTTTATTATTTCGTTATTTTAGATTATATAGCTAATATTTTATTTATTTATACCATTTGACGTGGCCCTTCCACCAAAAAAACTAAAGAGATTAAATCTCTTGATCCGAATAGTGCAGACTCTGTCTAATACAAGCTCGTTGACCTTAATTAGCTGAAGAAATCATATACTCCTTCACCCTTCCTGTCAACATCTCTCTTTCTTCAATTTATTACTCATTGGTCAATACAAACACAATAAATTATGTAAACAATGCCAATAACCGTAATATCGAAGTCCGAAAAATCTAAAGTTTACGTGTGATTTATGAAATCGACTCGTGAAACACACAGCGGATTTGTAAAGTGAAGAAATTTCAAAAATAACACTACATTATTTTACTTTACTGAACAAGTTAATCAGACAATATAAAATAACAGATTCTCTAAAGTACACGTACATATTATACAATAAAATATCGGTTATCTAATTTACTAGTGACAATACCAATGCAATTCTTGCTGAAACAACCTGAAACTTCAAAAAAAATTCTTTACTTTTTTCTGCAGTAACTTTGCTCATAAAAAGGATTTGAATGCACTGGTGACAGTTTGTAGTGAGTATCTAATTTAGTGTACGTAAAGATGTAGTGTACAGTACGTAAAACGTTAACTATATAATAATATATACAGAAAGTATTTTTAGCAATGATAATATGAAATTTTATATAAATACATTTTAATATCTATGACGCTGTTTCATTCTTAAATATAAAATTTTGAGAATTTTCAATAGAACATCTCTTCTTATCAAGAACTCCAGTTATTTGAATGAGAGAAGAGAAAACAGAATACAATCCACTTGCCATCTGAAAACAATGCGAAGTACAATAAATACAACAAAAAAATATTTTATTTATTTTATTTCTAAAATATAAAGATTTTATTAAGTCAATATTCAAACAAGTAATAATTAGTAACAGAAACCTTTGAAAATGCTTTTCTAATATTTTGAAAACGTAATACTACTTAATCCTAAGCTGCATATTGCACGAAAACGATTAATATCACAGTGAAAAAAATAGTATATTAGTATATTTACACATGTTCTTTAAATTTGTAAGTTGAAATTTATTTTATTATTGCTAATTTTAAGAATTCAACACCACAGCAATTGTCCTTAAAATAGAAAACAATTATATCTGTAATACGAAAATACAATATTCCAATACGGAAGCTTTAATTAATTAAGTAATTAAACTAATATATAACTCGATATATTTACCCTTATCAAAAAAGTTTTCTTCACGTAGAAAAATCCCCACATTGATATTCCGAAAGGTCTTCCGCCAAATCTCTTCATGAAACAAACGATCTGAAATGATTCATTTAGTAACTAATACAATTATAACGATCATATAAAAAAAATAAAGAGCGTACTTTATATCTATATTCGGGTGTGAAAGTAGAAGAACAATACTTTCCTATGTTGATAAAACTGTCATACACCTATAATATTGTTATCAAAAAATCATTATTTAAATCATTTACATGACTATTATATACTACACATTGTGTATTGAGAAAAAACACTACTCACAAGTGCGGTAAAAACTGATAACGCCCATGAAACTATTAATGATCCAGTCAAGTATGTCAATCCAAATCCTGCGATTGTTACACGAACGGGTATATCAAGACGTAGGAAAAGAGCAATATATATAAAGAAGCAAGTTTGGTAAACAAAATAAATGTAAATAAGAGGAATAAACGCCTTCCATTTGTCGTTGAGTTCTTCAAGTATCTGCCAAATTTCCCAAAGATTTTTCATTAGTTCATCAATAAACGATCTGCTCGCGTTAGTTGCAAGTTGCAACTGAATAGATATATTTATCAACCTTTTTCCTATAAGTAAGAAAAAAATTAGAAAGAAAAGAAGTACGAAAACCAAGTGAGAAACAGCATAATGTAGCCAAAGTTCGATACTAAAAGCACAAAGCAAAGACATTTCATAATTGTGATGTGCCGAATTTAAAGCAGAATAACCGAAGTACGAAGTCAATATAGAACAACTTAAAAGAATAATAACGTAAACAGAAAAATAATGAAAAACGTAACCTTCGTATTTCTCGATAAATTTTCCTTCATCCTTGAAATTCTTCATTAAATAATGAATATTAAACTTTTCTCTTTTGAAAATGCTGAATTGAATAGCTGAGTACAGGGAATGACTCTATGCAATAATTTTTATATAGATTTTATTAGCTTTAAATACCAAAAACGCTTGACTACAAAGCCCTTCGGATGTTGCTATTACTGTTGTAAACAACAATACCATCGCCCATAAAAATACTTCCAGTAAATTCAAGTAAAATATTTCAAATCGTGTTAACTTCTTTTTTGTACAATTGCATGTCTGCAACATGTTTCTATAAATTCCTAAAATATGATTTCAATCACATAAATCTCGAAAGAGAATTCCTTGTGAAATAGGAATGTGTTTTGTTCACTTTATGTTATTTCACGTACGAATGTAATGAATTGAATTCAATTTATGAAATTTGTGATTCGTTGTAAACCTTTAAATAATCGTTTGAGAATTTTAAGATTTTGAAAATTATAAAAATATATTTATTAAATGCAAAACCAGTTATTAAATATAAATTTCACTTCGAAATAAAAAAGGTTTATGATAAGGAAAAACTTAAATTTTAAAATTGTGTCATGTACTTTCAATAATATATAAAGTAATTAGTTCTGTTATATCTATATCTATCTATCTATATATATATATATATAGNATGAGTTTTTGTAATCTTCAATTAGAATGAGTTATTGTTCGTTGCTATTACCTCGGTTCTATATACGTAAAAGTGTTCATGCTTGTTTTCACCCGAAATGAATTTCTACGCTTCCATTTGCATGTCGATATGTAATATATGACTCGAAATTTCTTATCAGATGAATTAGTTAGGAGATGTACTTAGTATCTCAGTAATAATTCGATGAAATTTAATACATAAGTTAAATTTTTAGCATGTTTATCACATTCGTTTCTTCAGCAAAGTGATGTTACATCCATCACTTGCAATTTTTGGTCGTATAGAACCAAAAACATTGTACACTGACTAGAGCACTGTAAACTCTAGTCACCTGCTTTAATTGATTATTGTGTTCGCAAATTGCTAAAATTAAATATTTTATTATATATTTAATTTTATTAACAGAAAATATGCTACAACTACTATAAAATGTTCAGAAATATTATATTTAGGGTAAGGTGGTTCAAGATGGAGTCATGGGGTAAGAGAGAGACATCTGTTTATTTGGGTTAATGTCCTTTTATCTAGCTGTTATTTGGGGAACTAAACGTCTGTTTCGAAAGGGATCATGGAACGACAGAACGTCCAAATTGCTCTCTTTGTTTGGAAGTAAGATACGTTTTTCATGTTTCAACAATACTTCATCTAATTTTACGCCTGCTAAAAAGTTTCTACGGAGTAAGTATCATTGTAAATTTTTACACTATTTTTCTGATGAAGATATTATGGTATTTGAACTAAGATTTAAGACTGTAATTGTTAAGTTTTGAAACGAAGTTTACGTGTGTTTGCAGTCAGTATGGAAAGTGTACATTAGGGGCAAGATGGAGTACCCGGTCTAGCCCCAGGTTGACCATGGCTATGACCTATGAATCCAGAAGTATTTTCGGAGTCAAACTTTATTGCTGCATAGATGACAAATATGCCTTTTCAGCAAGGGTAGGCCTAACGAGAGACAAAAGAGAAATGACACGGAATGCCTCTATTGTAGAGGGTTATACTCTGTATTTGCAGAGAGTTGGGCTAAATGTTGCCATTGTGATAAACGGGCACACTGTTCTTGTGCCAATATTGAAGAAAACGCCAGTTTAACCATTTTAATTCGTCCTTCTTGTATATAAAAATAATATTCCCATCTTACCCCGTGAGTGGGCCAAGAAGGTGCATTTACATATAATTCAAAAATATTAATTTTTTTTGCTTTTAAAATCGTTTTTCAAAAATTAGATTTTGTATTATATATTAACAAATGTTGTAGTTGCTGATAATAAAAAAATTATTGTTTTCATTAAAGAGGTTGCCATCTTACGACTTTTCATATCTTAACGTTCTTATCTTGCCCCATATTTCCTTAATTTCATAATATACGTAACAATAAAATATTAAATAAAATTATTTTTTTTATATTTTGTAACGTAGTTTTAGCAAATCATAAAAGATTTTAACAATTAATTCAAATCTTATATTGTTTGTTGCAGAACGTATCTGTGTATTTTATCGCGGTAACTCAAACGTACACGTGTTTCTAGAAATTCCTAAAAAATGTTTTTATTCGCATAAATCTCGAAATAAAAATTCCTTGTGAAATAGGAATGTGTTTTGTTCACTTTATATTATTTCACGTACGAGTGTAATGAATTGAATTCAATTTATGGAATTTGTGATTCGTTGTAAACCTTTAAATAATCGTTTGAGAATTTTAAGATTTTGAAAATTATAAATATATATTTATTAAAGGCAAAACCAATTATTAAATATAAATTTCACTTCGAAATAAAAAAGGTNTATATAAATGGACATGTATGTCCCTATATTTCACTTTTCCGCCAAATCTACACAGCGCACTTGAATGGTATTTGTATGTGGTGGTAGCCCCAAGTCTCCATTCGTGCATAGGGGTGGTTGCGTCTCGATAGCTATAAGGGCGCGGGAGATATAAGGCTGAAAGTGATTAAAAGTGGTTTTCTATTCAAATGTTTTGTTCGAATTTGTTCAAATTAAATTCGAACATAAAATTCGAATATTGGTTCGATCATAGAACGATCGTAAACGTTCCAGAAACGTTGAAAATAGTTCGTTTGACTGGACGTGAACAGGAGACGTTCGGAAATAGAATCGGGACCAGGAAGTGTTAATATAAAGCGGCATGCAAGATTTACAGACGGTTTTTTTGCGCTTTTGCGTGAAATCGAACATACTTTTATGCTCATGTAAAAATTCTCTGGAAACGTCTGGAAACGGAAGACCTCATTTTTGCATTTTGTGAAAACGGGTAAGATTGTCTATAATGTAATTATCTTAATCTTCACTATCATTACTTTTTGCCCACGAATAAAAACCCAGCGAAGCGGGTCCTTGCAGCTAGTAATATATAAAAATCGATATGTGTTTGTACATATGTTACTTATAATATTATTCAAATCGTCCGGTTTTACGAAAGCAAATTTGTCATAAAATACAACTAAAATTTATATATTAAATATATATTTTTTAATATTGCTAGATATACGTAAATTATGTTAATATTTGCCGATTAATTAAAAAAATTATGAGTTACACTGAATCCAACGTAATTTACAGAAAAGTATCAATTACGCATCTCTTAATTATGATGTTTAAAATGGTGAAATTCATTTTACTCAAGTTTATGATTATAGTCACAGTCGGATATTCCCCATTTACAGAAGTTGATGCTACTCAAAGCATATTTGGGAAGCGACCTAGGCACTATCCACCTGTCGTTTATTGCAGAATGTTATTTTGTTACGTAAGAATTACATTAGTTGAGTAATATTACTTCATTAATTTGGGTGATATTTGTTACTATTATCGTTAAGAGTCGAAATTATTTTACGGAAATAGAGACATTTCAAGATAGTTTCACTTTATAATTAAAAAACAGGAAACTTACTTTTAATAAAACGCATTAATTTTTTCAGATTTTTAAAATTTTTTTTTCAATTTCGATATCGAATTATTTGAGAAAAATCTAAGTTTCAGTTATCAGTGAAAAATCAGTTTTTTAATTATTGAAGATTTAACGGCATTAAAGTACTTATTAAAAAAGTAAAACAAAGCACTAACTACATACAAATATTGTTTACTCGTAAGTAATTATTTTGGAAAATAAAGTTTTAGATTTATTTAGAAATAGTCTGGAACTTTAAACATTCACCATTCTTTTATTTGTTGTTTATTTTGTAATTAGGAAATGCAATTTATCTAGTAGTTCCGTGAATTAATAATATCAATAATATTCGAAACACTATAATAGTTATTGGAATTTCGAATACGAATCGATATATGTGAGTCCTGTATTATATATTTGCGAAACTGAACATTCCTAGATTCTACAATTTCGGAAATACCACGATATGAAAAATAGTTGGATATTTAAGTTTCTGTTATTCGAAATAATCCAGAATACTTTACATACATTTCAGTATTTTAAATAACAATTGAAATGCCAAAAATAAAATGCCAAATATATTATATGAAAATATAAATTTGTTGAATTCTCAAGCAGGAATTTTTCAAATAAAATGCTATCTACTCTAATAATGTTTAAACTTTATTGCTTTTATTACTTATCCAACAAATTTTTAAAATCCACCACAATACAAATATAAAGAGTAAGATTGTTGTGCATATTTAGTCAGAAATAATTGTGTCTGTTTCTATTTTATTACAGTTCTTTTTTATGAAAATCGGTACACGAAAATTAATAGATATGATTGTTCACATAAAATATAAATCTACAATTAAATATCAAGCAGCATCACGTCCAGATAAACGAGAATACATTCACAACTGGATGATTTACGAAAATATTTTTCATTGATAAATCGCTTTTTCACTTCTTCTTACAACATTATTTATATTTAATAATATTAGTTAACAGAGTTACATAAATTAATGCAGAGTCCAGATATGTAAAACGTAGAAGCAGAAGGCACCGATTAATCGTACACATTTTATATTAATTCAACAGTTTTTTCTTGAAAGATGTTAGATACAGTAGATGACCGACACGTTTCTATTTTTAAAGAAAATGTATGATGTTCAGAAGGAAGCCACTGCTAATTTGAGATGGAAAGCATATATTTTAAACTATATAAATTTAAAACATATGATAAAAAATCGCTACTCGGCGAAAAATTATTTACGTTATTATCTATTATTATGATTATAATAGTGCGATATCGGTCAAATGAAAATGCCTACAGACTAGACGAAATTTTTGGTAGCTTATATTCAACAGTGTTTTAGAGAGTGACTATGAAAAATTAGCCGCGAATCGCTGAAAAGTTTAGAATATAAAATAGAAAACGGACAAAAATTCTACTTATACATAAAGATATAAAAGTTTGCATTATAGATATATTTTATCAATATATTCTTATTAAATAATTTTATTATCTCGTAAAAATGCAAGCCATATTTTTCGAAACTACTCAATTTATAACGAATAGTTTAAGTAACTGTAGAACGGTATAGTGATACATAAATATATGCGTATAAAAAGGTATATACAGAAAAATGTAATAAATAAAAAGTTGCTCTGTCCTTCCGAAGACTAATTTATAGCTAATGCAGAATAATTTATAGAAAACAATTGAGACGATATTTAAACCAAAAAAGCATAGACAACGATTCAATTATAAATATTTGATTTTATTTTCTACGAGTGCGATTTGAGAGTCTCTACTACAAATTTCGTTAATGAAAAGTTTACGTCATAAATAACAGCTGTTTATATACTGTAAATGTATGAAATAAAATATACGTAATTTTCATATAACATGATTGTTATGTGTGCAAAACACAATTCGTGTAAGAAGATAGTTTAACACCCGCATTGTTAGTCCATTATATCTATTGAACAATTCGTTCTATGAATTCTTTTATCATTAGTGATTTAAAGTGCCGGCAATTAATTTCACGAATGCAATTTTCGCGTGATCAGTTACTTGTGATATATGACAATATATCTTAAGTTCCAATAAAAAACAATTCAGGTGAGTTCACAAAAAGTGATGCTGAAAAAATAAACTTAAAATTATTGAAAACGCTAAGAAATATAATCGAGAAAGTCATAATTCAAGTAGTTAATATTTGCCGATTAATTAAAAAAATTATGAGTTACACTGAATCCAACGTAATTCACAAAAAAGTATCAATTACGCATCTCTTAATTATGATGTTTAAAATCGTGAAATTCATTTTACTCAAGTTTATGATTATAGTCACAGTCGGATATTCCCCATTTACAGAAGTTAATGCTACACAAAGCGTATTTGGAAAGCGACCTAGGCACTATCAACCTGTCGTTTATTGGAGAATGATATTTTGTTACTTAAGAATTACATTAGTTGAGTAATATTACTTCATCAATTTGGGTGATATTTGTTACTATTATCGTTATTAATCGAAATTATTTTACGGAAATAGAGACATTTCAAGATAGTTTCACTTTATAATTTAAAAACAAGAAACTTACTTTTAATAAAACGCATTAATTTTTTCAGATTTAAAAAATTTTTTTTTCAATTTCGATATCGACTTATTTGAGAAAAATCTAAGTTTCAGTTATCAGTCAAAAATCAGTTTTTTAATTATTGAAGATTTAACGGCATTAAAGTACTTATTAAAAAAGTAAAACAAAGCACTAACTACATACAAATATTGTTTACTCGTAAGTAATTATTTTGGAAAATAAAGTTTTAGATTTATTTAGAAATAGTCTGGAACTTTAAACATTCACCATTCTTTTATTTGTTGTTTATTTTGTAATTAGGAAATGCAATTTATCTAGTAGTTCCGTGAATTAATAATATCAATAATATTCGAAACACTATAATAGTTATTGGAATTTCGAATACGAATCGATATATGTGAGTCCTGTATTATATATTTGCGAAACTGAACATTCCTAGATTCTACAATTTCGGAAATACCACGATATGAAAAATAGTTGGATATTTAAGTTTCTGTTATTCGAAATAATCCAGAATACTTTACATACATTTCAGTATTTTAATAACAATTGAAATGCCAAAAATAAAATGCCAAATATATTATATGAAAATATGAATTTGTTGAATTCTCAAGCAGGAATTTTTCAAATAAAATGCTACCTACTCTAATAATGTTTAAACTTTATTGCTTTTATTACTTATCCAACAAATTTTTAAAGTCCACCACAATACAAATATAAAGAGTAAGATTGTTGTGCATATTTAGTCAGAAATAATTGTGTCTGTTTCTATTTTATTACAGTTCTTTTTTATGAAAATCGGTACACGAAAATTAATAGATATGATTGTTCACATAAAATATAAATCTACAATTAAATATCAAGCAGCATCACGTCCAGATAAACGAGAATACATTCACAACTGGATGATTTACGAAAATATTTTTCATTGATAAATCGCTTTTTCACTTCTTCTTACAACATTATTTATATTTAATAATATTAGTTAACAGAGTTACATAANAAAAATCAGTTTTTTAATTATTGAAGATTTAACGGCATTAAAGCACCTATTCAACAAGTAAAACAAAGCACTAACTACATACAAATATTCTTTACTCGTAAGTAATTATTTTGGAAAAATAAAGTTTTAGATTTATTTAGAAATAGTCTGGAACTTTAAACGTTCAACCTTCTTTTATTTGTTGTTTATTCTGTAATTAAGAAATGCAATTTATCTAGTAGTTCCGTGAATTAATAATCTTAATAATATTTGAAACACTATAATAGGTATTGGAATTTCGAATACGAATCGATATATCTGAGTCCTGAATTATATAATTGCGTAACTGAACATTCCTAAAATTTAGAATTTCGGAAATACCACAATATGGAAAGTAGTTAGATATTTAAGTTTCTGTTATTCGAAATAATCCAGAATACTTTAGATACATTTCAGTATTTGAAGTAACAATTGAAATGCCAAAAATAAAATGCCAAATATATTATATGAAAATATGAATTTGTTGAATTCTCAAGCAGGAATTTTTCAAATAGAATGCTATCTACTCTAATAATGTTTACACTTTATTGCTTTTATTACTTATCCAACAAATTTTTAAAGTCCACCACAATACAAATATAAAGAGTAAGATTGTTGTGCATATTTAGTCAGAAATAATTGTGTCTGTTTCTATTTTATTACAGTTCTTTTTTATGAAAATCGGTACACGAAAATTAATAGATATGATTGTTCACATAAAATATAAATCTACAATTAAATATCAAGCAGCATCACGTCCAGATAAACGAGAATACATTCACAACTGGATGATTTACGAAAATATTTTTCATTGATAAATCGCTTTTTCACTTCTTCTTACAACATTATTTATATTTAATAATATTAGTTAACAGAGTTACATAAATTAATGCAGAGTCCAGATATGTAAAACGTAGAAGCAGAAGGCACCGATTAATCGTACACATTTTATATTAATTCAACAGTTTTTTCTTGAAAGATGTTAGATACAGTAGATGACCGACACGTTTCTATTTTTAAAGAAAATGTATGATGTTCAGAAGGAAGCCACTGCTAATTTGAGATGGAAAGNTCCAACTTTATTACAAACTTGTATATTTAATCAGAAATAATTGTGTTTCTTTCTATTTTAATACAGTTCTTTTTATGAAAATCGGTACACGAAAATTAATAGATATGATTGTTCACATAAAATATAAATCTACAATTTATTCTCAAGCAGCATCATGTCCGGATAAACGAGAATACATTCACAACTCGATGATTTACGAAAATATTTCTCATTGATAAATGGCTTTTTCACTCCTTCTTACAACATTATCCATATTTAATTAATAATATCGGTTAATAGAGTTATATAAATTAATGCAGAGATTAGATATGTAAAACATGAAGCAGAAGGCACCGATTAATCGTACACATTTTATATTAATTCAATAATTTTTTCTTGAAAGATGTTAGATACTGTATATGACCAACACGGTTCTATTCTTAAAGAAAATGTATGATGTCCAGAAGCAAGCCACTACGAATTTGAGATGGAAAGCATATATTTTAAACTATATAAATTTAAAACATATGATAAAAAATCGCTACTCGGCGAAAAATTATTTACGTTATTATCTATTATTATGATTATAACAGTGCGATATCGGTCAAATGAAAATGCCTACAGACTAGACGAAATTTTTGGTAGCTTATATTCAACAGTGTTTTAGAGAGTGACTATGAAAAATTAGCCGCGAATCGCTGAAAAGTTTAGAATATAAAATAGAAAACGGACAAAAATTCTACTTATACATAAAGATATAAAAGTTTGCATTATAGATATATTTTATCAATATATTCTTATTAAATAATTTTATTATCTCGTAAAAATGCAAGCCATATTTTTCGAAACTACTCAATTTATAACGAATAGTTTAAGTAACTGTAGAACGGTATAGTGATACATAAATATATGCGTATAAAAAGGTATATACAGAAAAATGTAATAAATAAAAAGTTGCTCTGTCCTTCCGAAGACTAATTTATAGCTAATGCAGAATAATTTATAGAAAACAATTGAGACGATATTTAAACCAAAAAAGCATAGACAACGATTCAATTATAAATATTTGATTTTATTTTCTACGAGTGCGATTTGAGAGTCTCTACTACAAATTTCGTTAATGAAAAGTTTACGTCATAAATAACAGCTGTTTATATACTGTAAATGTATGAAATAAAATATACGTAATTTTCATATAACATGATTGTTATGTGTGCAAAACACAATTCGTGTAAGAAGATAGTTTAACACCCGCATTGTTAGTCCATTATATCTATTGAACAATTCGTTCTATGAATTCTTTTATCATTAGTAATTTAAAGTGCCGGCAATTAATTTCACGAATGCAATTTTCGCGTGATCAGTTACTTGTGATATATGACAATATATCTTAAGTTCCAATAAAAAACAATTCAGGTGAGTTCACAAAAAGTGATGCTGAAAAAATAAACTTAAAATTATTGAAAACGCTAAGAAATATAATCGAGAAAGTCATAATTCAAGTAACATTTAAATATACAAGAAAATTATCATTTAATAACTTGTACCGTACTTTTAGCAAATTATAAAACAATTAATTTATAAGAGTATTTTATTTTATGCGGAATATAATTGTGTATTATATTTATACATCAAAATATTTATTACTGAAACTCAAATATACACGGTTTTAAAAATTCCTAAAATTTGATTTCATTCACATAAATCTCGGAATAAAAATTCCTTGTGAGATAGGAATCTGTTTTGTTCAGTTTATGTTGTTTCATGTACGAATGTAATGAATTGAAATCAATTCATGGACTTTGTGATTCGTTGCAAACCTTTAAATAATCGTTTGAGAATTTTAAGAGTTTGGATATTACAATTATATTTATTAAAGGCAAAACCAATTTATGTAATTTAAATTTTTTCGTAATAGGATAGTTTAATAATAAGAAAACACTTAAATTTTAAAATTGTGTTTCGTACTTTCTATTATATATAAAGTAATTAATTTTGTTATTATAATATACTAGCAGATACCGCGCACGCTTTGTTGTGGCTCAAAATGTTTCTATTATAAATGTATAACACTTCCCACGTGGGGAAAAATTTTTCGAGAAATTTCTTCTTAGTGTACATTCTCTTGACGAACCCTATTAAAACGCAATCAAAAACGCAAAAACCCGCATCTAAAATAGTATAATAGAAGCAGAGTTCTTTACGGTAAGACTTCTCCGTAAGACTTACCGTAAAGAACTGTCCATCTCTCATGTATAACGGAATAATATACAGCCTATGTTCACCCTGAAGTTTCATTCTAAATATTGGTGAAAGAATTTTCGAAATCGGATGAGTAGTTTCGGAGATTACCTGCTGCATACAAACTAACATACATACATACACACATTACCTCTTTATAATATTTGTATAGATAAAAATTAATATGAGTTCGTGCATTTGCTAGTTATAATATTATGGAAGTGTTTCAGTTTTACGGCAGCAAATCTAGCATTAATAACCTTTTATACCCTTATCGTGCTAAAAGGATTTTAGTTTTTAATCAACCGTGTGAATATTTCAATATTGTTGTATTCAGCTCAACAATGCTGCTGAACATGTAGATATCTATACGTATAATTAAAAGTTCAAAATGGCAATTTTCTAGTCTAACTTTTTCACAAAGTATAGATGTAAGTGNGGTCTCCGTTGCCGCTCATCGTAGTGGTGACCAGACCCTAAAGACTGGGAGGTTCGTCGTGGGTTCGCGCCACGGTCGGACAGGCTGGCTGCTTGGAGTTTTCCGGGTTTTCTCCTTGCCTATAACGACTGAATAGGATGCCAGTTCCCCATAAAAGTCCTCCCGGAAGGCATTCATTTCCCGCGCGTACGTATGGCTGTTCGATACAGCCGGCTAATAGGTCGCATAGCTATCATACACATACACAAGTCTACTCGGAGAAAGAGCCTACACTGAGCTAAAATCTCCATATACACACCATCAAAAGAAGAAGAAAGAAGAGGTTAAACGTGGTTGAAAGTGACTTTCTATTTCGAATGTTTTGTTCGAATTTAATTCGAACATAAAATTCAAATATTGGTTCGATTTTAGAACGGTTGAAAATAGTTCGTTTGACTGGACGTGAACAGGAGACGTTCAGAAATAGAATCAAGACCAGGTCTCTAATTAGTCTGGAAACATGGGACCTAATTCCTGCATTCTGTGAAAACGGGTAAGATTGGCTATAATATAATTACTTAATCTTCACTATCGTTACTTTTTAAAAACCCAGCGAAGCGGGTCGTTGCAACTAGTAAATTATATTATTCGTTCGAGGAATGTCCGGGTGTTATGAACGAAGTTAATGTCGATAAGAATAAAAGGAATATATTAATATTTAGAGAAATAAATCGTGGATCAAGGCACTATAAGTTCATAAAGTCGACTCTTATACAAACGATGTTTATGAAGATTTTAAATCGTTCCCCGATATTTTTGATTTTATTAACTATCCCAAAACTCACAAATTATATAAAGAAACGAACAAAAATAAATTAAGATATTTTAAAGAAGAAACACTATCGAAACTGATAATTGAATTTGGTTCTTTGCAACCAAAAATGTATACTTATATTTTTGATAATGATAGTTTTTTATTTGATATTTTTGACTGTTTGAAATGTAACAAATGGATATTTTTAAAAAACGTAATAAATATTTTTTTAATTTTTCTAGAATTTGTATATTTTAAAAAAAAGTATCAGAAACTGTAAAAATCCCACAAAAATATTTTGCAGGAGCCGCCGGAAATAATTTATTTTGTAATTATGACACCGTAACACCATAATTAACCCAAATGAACAGAAATTAACATTTATAGATATGGCTGTTGAAAAGCCAAGTGATTAATATGGTAGAATTGCTCCAAAATCTTCTTTATCTTTAATTAATATTTCCATTAATGCGGGAGTAATTGATCGTAACTACTGCGGAAATATCAGAGTATTGATGTATAATTTCGGACAACAAAAGTTAACTATTCAAGTTGGAACAGCTATTGATTAAATAGTTAAAAAAATTATGCATCCAACTTATAGAAACAGATTTATTAGACATTCCTGAAAGAAATGGAAACGGGTTTAGAGAATGTACAGAAATTAGCTTTTTTCAAAAATAATTTTGTACTGAATTTAAATCTGTATTCAATTCAAATAATGTAGTCAAATAAACAAATAATATGAAAGAATTGTTTATTTATTACTTATCACTCACCTAAGTGATTTACCTAACAAATTCATTTTGGAATTTGCAGATAAGTTAAATTGGGAATTCATATTGAAATATTACATATTCTTTTATTCATTTATTATACAATATATTGATTACGTAACACGAGATTCAACTAATATGCTAATATCAGAAATTACCCTAACATTTCTTAAAGAGGTTTTTATATCATTTTGATTGAAATAACTTTGCGGAATTTCAAACTTTCGAATGATTTTTTACTGCCTTCATATATAAGTTTGATATTAAAAAGTTTTTAAATACAAACAATAAAAAACGGAGACTTTACGCGAATTAAAAGCTAGTTATTCAGTAGCCATGATACTAGTAGAAAATCGAAGCCATATTCAGATGATAAAATGGTTAAAGAATGTTTGGCGAGCATCGTTCAAATTCTGTGTGCAGATAAGAAAAAGGATTTTTCAAAAATAAATGTCTCGTCAGACTATTACTGGATGTATGGATGACATTGAAAAGCATATTGAAGATAAACTGATAAGTCGAGCATCCGAGTTTATATTTTATGCCCTAGCATTGGATGAAAGCACAGATATGGCAGATACTGCCCAACTGGCAATTTATATCAGGGGTTTTGATACAGTGTTGTCCTTAAGTGGATACAGTGTTGCTAATTCCTCTGTTTTTTTAAAATGGATATCAAAATCCATTTTAAAAGAACAGAGGAATTTGCAACACTGTATCCACTTAAGGACACCACAGTCACAAGATTTATTAGAGGCAGTTACATCGACATTAAATCGCTTTTCTTTACAACTTATCGGGCTTAGTAACGGATGGTTCTCCAACAATAGTTGGAAAACACGAAGGTTTAGTAAAATTGAAAATGAGACCACCAATGTCGGTAATACTTCAATGCTAAATTTTCATTGAAGTATTTTTTTTTGAAATTTCAAATACATTTTCTGTTTATAATAAAAATTATTTAGTAGAATGTTTAACTGTAGAAATTTGAAAACACGATAATTCTACATAAGCAAGTAATTATAATTTAACACGGGTTATTCTCCGTAACGTCGATACACTTCAGGATTGTAAGGACAAGCTTAGATACAAACTTTCGATTTATTTCATTCTGTCATGTAAAGTATCACGTAAAAACTTACTACAGGACAAAACAATCATGGACACTTTTACGTATGTAGGACCGAGATGATAATAATAACGAATGCTCACTTTTTCCCCCGACAAATCAGGAAAACTGTCTTATAATTATTTTATTATTTACAAGAGACTGAATATACACGTATGTTACTTGTGTAGATAAAGTACTTAAATTGAAAAGTACTGATAAAAATGTAGCGATGGATATTAAAATACATATTTACTTTCGAGATAATGTAAGGTAAAAGAATCCATGAAAATATTAATTGAACTATGTATAAAGTACAGCGTGCATAGCGTCAGCCGTTTTTATTTTAAAATCGTAAAATCGTGGCCACTGATTATCAGAAGATATGATTTTATTTGTTATTTTGATACTTTTCTTTCTTTACAATGTTATATTTACTTTATTTTCCTGTAATTAGAGACGATACGGCTTTAAAGTAAACAGATCAGGTCTCATTTGTTAATAGATTATCTCAACTTCCACCGATTGTCGTCGGTTCCTTTGTAATCGGATAGGAATGCACCCTGTTTCAATGTCCAGTGTTAACTGTTTATTGCTTTTGCGGTAATATGAGTAGAGCAGTAGAGTCACTTAATAAACCGCCAAGTGTTTTATTACTATTAAACAAATGCTCCCCACTTGTTATTCTTAGTAATTAGAGACCTCTGTCAAGGTCGGTTAAAGTTTATTACTTTCACAACAGGGTGTCAAGTGAGTTGCACCCACCCACTCTCCACCATTAAGGACAACAACGCGCCAAGTGTCTTATTACTATGTAAACAAAAACTCCCTTCCTTGTTGGAAATGGGTCAGATTTCAAAGTTACTGTTTAATTTTATCGAACAGAATATTGTCCTTAATATATAAGAATCAGTTTTGTCAGAACTGTTTACCATTAATACCGTTCTTATAATTTATTTTTGCTTTGTTTATAAAATTGTTTTTATTATGTTTTAAATCGATTTGTTTTAAATTATACTTGTATAAAGTTTATGAATTAAAATTGCAATGAACATTTCGTTGTTTCATAAAATATTTATTCATTATACAATGTTCAAGTTTGCAAAAAATGTTTTCATATATTTTCTTCGTCGTTATATATATATTAATAAAATACATAGGCATTTTATAAACAGATCTCATTGTATTAGACTTTTTTATTACTTTGTATGTAAATTCACATTATATTCGATTCTACCTTTTATATTTAGTAAACAACACACATGAAGATTATTTATATCTATCATAGTTCTAACTTTTCTATTATATTATATTACAAAGAATGAGCGCTGTAAAATCCTAGTTACACGCTTATGTAAATTAATGTGTTTGCAAACTGCTACAATTAAACATTTTCTTATATAATTCGTTTTATAAACAGAAAATATATTAAAACAACTAGAAAATTTTCAGAAATGTACTGTATAATTTGATATAATAAACTATTAAATATAATTACTTTTTAATATTTTGTACCGTAGTCTTAGCAAATTACAAAAGATTTTAAGAATAATTTCATATTTTATATTATTTGATGCAGAACGTATTTCTGTATTACATCGCTGTAATTCAAATATACACGTGTTTCTATAAATTCCTAAAATTTGATTTCATTCGCATAATTGTCAGAATAAAAATTCCTTGTGAGATAGAAATGTGTTTCATTCACTTTATGTTATTTCATGTTCGAATGTAATGTATTCAATTCACTTCGTGGAATTTGTGATTCGTTGCAATCCTTTATATAATCATTTGAGAATTTAAAGAGTTTGAAAATTATAAATATATATTTATTAAAAGCAAAACCAATTATATAATTTAAATTTTCTTAGAAATAGGAAAGTTTAATCATAAGGAAAGAAATTTTAAAATTATGTTTCATAGTTTTAATTATATATAAAGTAGTTAGTTCTGTTTTATATTATATAAAAATCAATGTGTTTCTACATATGTTAGTTATAATGTTATGCATGTGTTTCAGTTTTACGGCAGCAAATTTAGCATAAAATACAACTAAAATTTATTAAATATATATTTTTAATATTGCTAGAAATACGTAAATTATGTTAATATTTACCAATTAATTAAATAAATTATAAGTTATACTAAATCTGATGTTACTGTACAGAAAACTGTGAATTACTTATCTGTTATTTATGATGTTCTGCAAGTGTCTATGATGCAAGTGCCAAATTCATTTTACTCCATTTTATGATTATAGTCAAAGTCACGTATCTACTATTTACAAAATGTTGATGCTAATCAAAGCATATTTGATAAGCGACGAAGGCGCTATCCAACTGCCGTTTATTGGAAAATGTTATTTTTTTACACAAGACTTACATTAGTTGTGTAATATTACTTTATTAATTTGTGCGATATTCGTTACTATTATCGTTATTAATCCAAATCATTTGACGAGAATGAAGAGATTTGAAGTTAGTTGCACTTTATAATTTAATAACAGAAAACTTATAAATAATTGATTGTTTTTAGCAATTATTACGTTTATCACGGTGTGACATCGGGCAAATGAGAAGAATGTAATACAAGACAACATTTTTACTAACCTATATTGGTTAGTCTTTTAAGGAGTGATGATACAAAATTAGCTGCGGATTGCAGGAAAGGTTTAGAATAGTATAGAGAATACAAAAACGGACAAAAATTCTATTCATAAAGATAGAAAACTTAATATATCCTTTTTGAATAATTTTATTTCTTCGTCAAAATGCAAGCTAATCTTTTCGAAACTATACAATTTATGACGAATAGTTTAAGTAACTGTAGAATAGTACAGTGATACATAAAGATATGCATATTAAAAGGTATATAAAGAAAAATATAATAAATAAAAAGTTTCTATATTTTTCCAAAGACTTTAAGTAAATATATGCAGAATAATTTATAGAAAACAAGTGAGACGATATTTAAACCAAAAAAACCACAGACAACGATTCAATTATAAATATTTTATTTTATTTTATACGAGTACAATTTAGTACATTCTATTACAAATTGCATTACTTTATTGAAAAGGTTACGTCATAAATAACAGTTGTTTATATTCATCTTTAAATTAAATATACATAATTTTAATATAACATGATCATTACTTGTGCAATACACAATTCGTGTAAAAAGATCGTTGGACACTCTTATTATTAGTTCATTATACCTATTAAACAATTCGTTGTATCATTTCTTTTATCATTACTAATTCACATTGCCGATAATTAATTTCACGAATGTAATTTTCGCGTATTCGATTACTTGAGATATATGACAATATATCTTAAGTTCCAATAGAAAATAATTCAGGTGAATTTACAAAGAGCGATGCTGGAATTGAAAAATTTCAGTTTGAACCTTTGTAAAAGTTACGTTCTTTAATAAATTATCGTGTTCGCAAATTGGTACAATTATACATTCTATTATATATTTGATTTTATTAAAAAATGCTTAGAAATATGATCGACAAATTTATGATATAAGTAACGTATAGTAATTTATTATACTTTGTACGGTAGTTTCAGTAAATTATAAAACAATTAATTCATAAAAGAATGATATTTTATGCAGAATATTACCGTGAATTATATTTATACATCGAAAGATTATTCATTAAAACTCAAATATACACGTGTTTCTATAAATTCCTAAAATTTGATTCTATTCACATAAATCTCGAAATAAGAATTCCTTGTGAAATAGGAATCTGTTCTGTTCAATTTATGTTATTTCATGTACGAATGTAATGAATTGAATTCAATTAATGGAATTTGATTCGTTGCAGACCTTTAAATAATCGTTTGAAAACTTTAAGAGTTTGAATATTACAAATATATTTATTAAAGGCAAAACCAATTATATAATTTAAATTTTCTTAAAAATAAGAAAGTTTAAATTTAAGAGATAAGAAAACAAAATTTTAAAATTATGTTTCGTAGATGTAATTATATATAAAGTAATTAGTTTTGTTTTTATAATGTATAAGAAAAAATATGTGTTTGTGCATGTGTTAATTATAATATTATGAAATGATTCAGTTTTACGGCAGCGAATTTACCATAAATAATTTTATTTTGCTGAAACCGTATCAAAAGGTTTTTAATTAACCATGTGGATATTTCAATATTGATGTATTCAGGCTTGTAAGTCGTTATTAAAGTTTTGTTTTCTGTATTAAGTCTTAACAACGTTTTTACTTTCTTCAGTGTTATTATTGTAAATACTCAGGAGAATCAATGCACATGTTAGTTACTAAAACTGTTGGTTTTTACTGTTACTAAAAAAACTATAAATCATTTATTACCTAATAAAAGGCCCAACAATGCTGTTGCGCGTGTAAATATTTATACGTATAATTAAAAGTTAAATAAACTGCGGATGTAAATGAATTTTCTGATTCATTGAAATTGTAGTGTAATTTTCGAAGGTCTTGAAAAGCAAACAGCAAACAAGTAACAGTTACTGATTATTCATAATAATTTTTTGAAGATTTTAATTTTTATTATAGCCTTGTTATCGAAATATACATAAGTAATATGACTGGTTCTCGAACCAAAATGTAGAGTCTATCTATTTTAAACGCTTGGAATGATGAATGTAATTTAATTTATATTTTAAATTACGATTCTCTCATAAATTACTAAAATAACTGTAAATAACGTTAATTACTGTAAATGAAAAATCGACATAAAATAATACGCAAACATGTTGTAATATAATTATTATAATAATAAGTTAAAAAGCAAATTAATATATAAATATCGTTAGTCAGTTGTGCTTAGTAATTCTCTACGTAACTCTTATATAAACAGGTATAAAGAAAGCACAAGGAAAATAAAATGAAGTGACATGACGAGTAAAAGTTTTACATGAAAGAAAAAGTCCACTTTCGTAATTACGGATAAATTGTTAAAAATGTGTCTTCTATATCGTACATACATTCATTATATACATATTAAATTTATTCAATTTCTCGTACCACTATAATTAAATAGAAAGGCATTCGTGTAATTTAAAGTTAAATATCGAATATTGACAATTACCCCGAAATTTATATGGTAAAATTTGTGTTATATATGCATTTAACTAATAAATTTTTAATAATTTTTAGAATTGAAAACACAATGTTTAAACTAGAAAATTCGTCAAATTCATTTTTACTTTAGGTACAGATACAAATAATTAAATTAAGTTTGTATCGTTAATCATCCAGTTTTAATTCACAAAAAGTAGACAATTGTGTCCAAGTAATAAACTGTATGTTAAATTAATAAAGTTTTTTTTTTCGTAATTTAGTGCCAAGTCTATTCAATCCTAACACATCGAACAATATGTAAACACAAACCTACACCTTAAATACATCAAGCTAAAAGTATATTATGAAGTGAAATTTATATTTAAAAATAATATGCTACACGTAAAAATAAAAAAAATATGACATGATGTTGTAAAATAATATCAAATATATAATGAATTTTAGTATTGAAAATTGTATACAAATGAAATTTATAGCAAATTGTCTCCAAGCAACAATTCAGTCACTTACAGTCGGTAACGTGATTGGATTAAACACTCGTTAACGTCACGCAATCGATTATCCTTACAATTGCGTGTATCTACGGATCACTAACCATTTCTTCGTTTACGTATTCACTTCAAGGGATGTTCTAGTGGAGAACAAACGACTTACAGCTTTATTCTAACTTTTGTATTTTTCTCAATTATTTGATTTGCAAACTGTATATATTGCCGAATCTGTATTCTGTTACATTATAAATAAAGTCAACTTTGGCGACTGTACAACGAAATAATCTTCAAGCTTGTTTCGGTCAAAATGCATTCACCATACAGCAATTGCATTGCCACAAAACTTCGACCTTTCATTTCTGTTTTCGAAGTATTCGGTTTGAATTTTTTGGAAACTTGTGATTGTCAGAAAGAAAAATCAAGAAGAAGTGGAAAATTTTTTACAGTTTATACGAATTTACTAGAAATCTTTCTATGGACGATGGTATTAATATTTACAGTGACGGTTGCGTCTGAAGCCGTTTGCATTCAAATATTTTCGATATTTGTAAATAACAAATTTTACATGTTATTCGTTTTATGGAATGCATCCTTGTACACAGCTTTACTATTCAGTATCTTGCGAAGAAAAAAAAATTAATATTCATCATTTGATGAAAGATTTTAAGAAAGAAGAAGAATTTCTCGAGAATCATGAAAATTACATTATTTATTATTTCTCTTTTTACCTTTTGTTTCTTTTATGTTTTTCACAATGAGTTCGTACATTGCTTATTCTGCTTTAAAATCGGCACATCTCAATTACAAAATGTCTCTCTTCTGTGTTTTCGGCATCGGACTTTGGGAAATTTATGCAGCGTCTCACTCGATTTGTATACTTTTACTTTCAGTTATTTTTTTGTCACTTTTAGGAAAAAAATTGATAAACATTTCTATTCAGTTGCAGTTTGCAACGAATGCAACAAAATCTTTAATTGATCAACTAATGGAAAAACTCTGGGAAATTTGGCAGATATTTGAAGAAGTCAACGATAAATGGAAGGCGTTAGTCCCTCTTATTTACAGTTTTTTTGTCTATCAAACTTGCTTTTGTATATATATCGTTCTGTTCGTACGTCTTGACATAATTCTTCGTGTGGCATCCGCAATAGTTGCAGTGATAGTTTTAACTGGAGCAATAATAGCGTCGTGGGCATTATCAAGATTTACCTCAATCGTAAGTATTGTAATCAATATGCAAGTTATAAAATGTAACTGTTTAAAAAATAAAATAAAATAATTTTGTTTTTATCAATATATTTCAGATATACGACAGTTTTATCAACATCGGGAAGTATAACTCTTCTATCTTCTCGCCGATATACAGATTTAAAGTACGTTATTTATTAAACTTATTGCATATATATTGTAATTTTAATAGTAATTGCATAATTTCAGATCATTTGTTTCATGAAGAGATTCGGAGGAAGACCTTTTGGAATATCTGTGTGGGGATTTTTCTACGTCAAAAGAAATTTTTTGATAAGGGTATATACGTATTATTACAGTGTTGGTTTTAGTTTATTAGCAGAATATTGTATTTTTGTTTTTACGGCAGATATAAAATTTCGATGATGAAATGCAAATTGCAATCATCTTTAACTGTTAAATATTAAATATTTTTTTACATATATATACTTAGGGAAGATCGGGGCAACTTCAGCATGCGGGGCAAGTTTGTCAAGCGCTTTTTTTTAAAAACAAATTAAAAGGAGACTTTGGTTATAGGTTAGGCAGTTGAGTTTTATTGGTGGCTTGTTGAGTGTACCCACACCACCCTTAACGACAACAACGCGCGAAGTATCACGTTACTCTGTAAACAAAAACTCCCTTCCTTGTTGGAGGTGGGTTAGATGTCAAGGTTACTGTTTAATTCTATTGAAAAGAATGTTGTCCTTGATATTTAACAATCAGTTTTGTCAGAACTGTTTACTTTTAATACATTTTTTATAATTTATATCTGCTTCGGTTATAAAATGGTTTTTATCATGTTTTACATCGATTTCTTATAAATTATACTTTTATAACGTTTATAAATTAAAATTGCATGGAACGTTTTGTGGTTTCAAGAAATATTTATTCATTATACAGAGTTTAAGTTTGCGAAAAATGTTTTCATATCTCTTCTTCGTCATCTAAATATATAAAATTGCTTGTCCTGACTGACTGACTCACTCACTCACTCACTGACGGATTCGTCATCGCCCAGAGCAAACCGCTTAACCTAGGGAAATGAAATTTGGTAGACAGTTAGGGTACGTCATGGAAACGCACACTAAGAAGGGATTTTTTGAAATTTCCCTGCGGGGGAGAGGGAGAAAATTAAGGTTTAACCGGAAAAATAGATGTGATTTTTTGTTTTTATCTGCGTTTTAGTAGGGTATGCCATGGCAATGCACAATAAGAAGGGATTTTTCGAAATTCCCCCGCGGGGGAGAGGGAAAGGATTTAGTCTTCATCGAGTACTTAGGTGTATTAAATTAATAACATTTCAGATATTGTTGTTAATATTTTTATCTGTTTCGATTTTTAAAATGTTCAAACCGTTTTAAATTCGAATTTGTTATTGCATATTAATTCGATTATAGAACGATTGTAAACGTAACAGAAAATTGATCAAATCGAAAATAGTTCGTTTGATTCTCGACAATTTTCATCATTCTCGGCGGTAGGTGTTATATAACAATTACTATGGTTGTTGAAATACTGAATATAAATGTGGTTTGCTTGCAAAATTTTCGCAGGCGAAGTCGCGGGTAACAGCTAGTTATATATATATTAATAAAATGTATTGCCATTTTATTAACAGATTTTATTGTATTCAAGTTTTTTATTACTTTGTATTTAAATTCACATTATATTCGAATCGACCTTTTATATTTTGTAAGTGTTCACCTATCACATGATATGTCATTCGTTTAATACTACACTACTTACGTAATAACTATTTTTATATCATTTAATTTTCTTTGATATGTTTTTAAGTATAAATATAATAAATATAAATACAACGTTTTACAAAGAAAAATTCTATGTTTCAGTAATTTTTTTTGTTGTTCACACCATCAGCAGTTCATTAAAAACACATATAGCTTTAAAAACATTAGCTTTAAATACATTAGCTTTAAAAATACTTAAAAACCATGTTTTTAAGTATTTTTAAAACTAATGTGATCTAATCTACAAATGACAGCTTTCCACGCAGCACACAGGATTTCTACGGAAAAGCCATCATTGCAGGCGTCATTTGCCTCTAAAGTTGTTTATCCGAAAAAGATGTCATTCAGGAATTATTTTCGACGTATTACAAATAATAAATATACACACTTTTTTAAAGTTCTAATAAATATTTTTTAAATATGCAAAAGCTATACGTTTTTCAGCACGTGATTTCGAAAGAAGCTTTCTAATAAAGGGGTTAATGTGTATTGTTGGCAGATTGGTGGCTTAGATATATTTCTTATCTCTGATTCGCGAACTCAGACAATTTACATTCCAAAATCAAAAAATGGTTCAAAAATTTACAGCTTCTTCTAAACATTTGCCTGTCGTAGATGTTCGTATTTGCAAAAAATTACGTTCAACGATCGCGCGATGTTTAAACATCGATTATAAACAAAACACTCTCTAACGTATTAAGAGCTGAATTCAATAATACTAGCAGAAATATTTCGAATAAAATCAATAACAGTAAAGTTCAGATTAACGAAAAAAAATTTATTTTTAAAAAAGTTCTGTGTTACCGAAAACACCTTCGGAAAAGTTTGAAATTGTGTTTTACTGGAAGTGTCGTTAGAGATAGAGATAAGGGGAATTATTTGAATCCATAACTGTTTATGAAAGAAATAAGAAATATTTTTCGCGAAACGAAACAGACGACTGAATGAAAAATAAATTCGTAAATACAGAAAAACTCTAGGAGTAATTTCTGTGCAGCGTTATTTAAGATTCTTTTTGTCGTGAAGTATTGTACTAGACTGTAGAAGTGTGAATATCTTGTGAAGTGATGTTTGATAACATCATTCGGTCAAATTACAATTTCGAAACCTTAGCCATTCTGTGACGTTTTTCCCGAAATCCGAAGACTCTGAAGACAAGAATTTTTTTTCGTTTCCGTTAATATCGTAACATTCTGGAACAAAATCGCGTTGTATTATTTTCCTTTAACCTTTGTGCATTCTCTAAAAGTCTTTAGCAAAATAATCGTTACACTATTTCTTACGATATAACGAACTGTAAACATAATCGAAATGTCGCGCACAGATAATTTCTCGTATCCGAATTATACGAAATTTAAAGCTTATGGAACATTCATACTGATGAGTTAAATGGTTTAAAGTTACGAACGATTTTTTATTTTCGCCTGTTTGCTTCGTTTAAGAACAACTTTATTAAGAAATACGCAAGCACTCATCGATATTAACAAAACGAGTTACTTTAATTCACTATAATTCATTCCATCTACGAGAGAAAGCGACATTAAAAATGCTAAAATAGTTTCGTTAGCCCGGAACACGCGTACACACGACAAGGGTTTTGGAACAACTGACCCAGGGAAATTTTCCCTAAACGGTGGGGAACTGTCGAGCGTGATATCACTTCCACAATTTTCTACACACACGTGAGCGGTAACAGAAATAGTTGACACGATAATATAATTATTATATATTATTTAAAATAAAAGTAAAAATTTAATAACAAATTTAGTTTTCCCCATGTTACTTTGAAACAACATTAACGTCTTTAGTTCTTTATCCCAAAATATCCGCTGTTATGCAAAACGTCTCCAGCTTTTAATGCGTTTTATACGCATTCTTTCCTCACTGTTTCACATCTAGCAGTTTATACAGTATGCATATACTACACACTCGTCATTAGAGCCTTCCTACGACCATTTTATGTCACTTATACAGCGACGAACGCTTTTACCCTAGATGCTGACTGCTCTGAAGTCAAACAAAAGGTCTCCAGGTTTAATTGCGTTCTATACGCATTCTTTTCTCACTGTGTCACTTCTAGGAGTTTATATGGTATAGGCTACATAGGCCTGTACTACACACTCGTCATTACAGCCTTCCTACGCCCATTTTATATCACTTATACAGCGACGAACAGTTAATGATCATTCCTTTAGGAAATTTTGTTACTAAGTTCAAGATAGAGACTCGCTTTAACGTTATTCTGAATTTCACACCTTAAATTATTAGCATAAATGAAAATATGTTATTTTAGATGTTACATAAATTTTTGTTACGAATTTAGTTTTTACGTATTAATTCGAAATTGATATTGTAGTTATGTCGAAATACACATATTTTTGTTTATTTAGTCTCATGTTGATAACATTAATTTATTTACAAATTTGGTTGGAGTTGACGGAAAAAATAAGCCAGTGTGACACAAAAGTGAAAAGTCAAAAGGTAAGTCACCTGGGACAACATTCAAAAACATCTTAATCAGTGGCGAGAGGAAAATCACTGGTAGTTGGTCGTGGGTTCGTGCCTGGCCAACACGTGGCTATTTTTTGCTTTTCTTCACGTCTGTAACGCTTGAATATGGGTAAGGTACTCTTCGGTAGACCACTTGGAAGACACTATTCTTCGCGAACTAACGAATGTAAAACAGTTTCTAACTTCTAGACATGTTACATTGTAATTACGATAATATTTACTACGAAGCGCCATCGCGAAGCAGCTCCTGGCTAACATGATGACAAGACAAGACCTCTAGAAGGATATTTCTTCATGACAGATCGCTCACGTGTCGCGTTGCAGTATACAATTAAACCAATTTGTGCTTTACTCAGATGTTTGACACGTGAAAAAAACAAAGATAATTTTAAGCTAGTAGATCCTTTCGAACAATCTACAAAAATACAGTAATTTTTTCACTTGGCCATTGGTTAGACAAACTGAAATCCCTCCGCAAAACGTACTTCTGCTGAATACTAATAGCTACAAATAAATAGAGTTAGCCTAAAAGTTTCTTTAATTTCTATCCGGTCCATATAATTCAAATTATATGTGTTTGAGTCGTGTATATATTGCAATATCCTGCAATATTTCAACACGAAGATCCACTGGATTTGTTAATACTTGCAGAATGTGTAAATAATCTGTGAATAAAGCCACGAAAATGTAAATTTTTAAAACATTCAGTAACGTTTACAGGAGAAAATGGCGATTCATTAAATGAAATTTACAAAAATATACACAGCTAAATGAATTTCTTGAGCATAATTAGCACATTTTTAATTTAATTATGAATTTTTAAAATTATTTTCTTATTTTTTAAATATTTTTTAATGTAAAACTCCACTTATCAGAGTAAAAGAAGAAAAAATGTAACATAATTTATTCATCACATGAAAATACGATGAATACATAAATGTAATTACTACGTTAACTTATTTTAGTAAGAAAATCTTTCTTAATTTCTGAACAATCAATTTAACAATTCTACATTTTGTTTCTTGCAGCTAATACGGGAAAAGTCTGAGCTTTGGCATCGTGAATTTTGCTGAAAGTTTAACACTTTTAATACATCTCTTCAACTATTGCATGATGAGGTAACACGTGTGGATGAGTCGTGGTTTTTTTCTGTTATATATCGGATCGTAAGAACAACATCTAAGAGTAAGCGTGGATGAGTTAGAAAAAACTAGGAAACAATTTTTGTTAGAGAGATTTCTCTTCAGAGTACAAGTATACTGTATACTTGTACATTGATAAAAATGCTTGAAATAATGAACAAAAATATTTATACACGTGTTTATATAATGTAAGGCAAGGCAACACTTGCGCGATTTCCCAGAAGGGTATCTATCTATCTATATATATATAACCCATTCAACGTGTCCGTCTGTCCCGTAACCGTTTGATAACAGACACTAGAGGCGCCCCTATCGTGTGTCATATTTCAAACATTCAAATTAACAATTTTAATTCTTATTTAAATTAATAATATGAATTATTATTATTCATTTGGCCAATAAATTATTATTTGGTCAATATAACAATATAAATAATTCAGTATATTTGTAATAGGAATTTATTATTTCAGAGGCTTATATCTTGCGAAGGGTCGCGAGTAGGGGTATGGTTCCTTTGCCTTTATTGTTCGCACAGAGGGCTACAGTTTAGGGGGGTTGCCACCTGTTCACCTAATCTTCCATTAAGATTACAACAGAGCTGTAGAGCATATTGATAGGAACAAAAAAGTGAAAGAAACCGTGCTTTATGGAAATTTGTAAACAACGCCCACTAGGGGGCGTCCCGGGCTACTAGTTCTATTAGAGACTAGACTCTAAGTTGGTGTTAAACACGTAAAGAAAACCCGAGAAATTATACGTGACCAGTCTATTTGTAAAACCAAATCCATAGCAAACTACGACAGTTGATAAGTTTTAATCTATTACGTTACTGGTAGGCAATTTCGTCCTGAATGCACGTGAAAATGTACTTTTAGGTAAAGCACGTGACAGATTTATGCTAATGTATGCAAATCTAGTCATCACTCAGATACCAGAAAACCTCAAATTAATTATAATACTTTGAAGTTAAAAACTAAATTTTATTGATCTTTATTAAACTTAATTAAACAAATTTGTTATAGTAAAGCAATTTCAAAAACCTGTTCATCAAGAGACAAGTGGAGAAAACTATTGAACACTGGCAGTTGGACACAAATTTTTAGGCTGGGCGCAGAGAGTTGTTTCTAGTTTTCGGCACTGTCTAACATTTAAATAAGAGCATTTTTGCTTTTTCATGAAAAAATGGTCTTTATTCATGTATTATTCTTGTCACCACAACTCGGAAGGTTAACGATTGCGTAGCTTTATCCCATCAATTCAATCGAATCCATTTTAAATGTGTCTATTAACTTCGATCGTTACCACGCCACAAACTGCATTTATGATTAAGAGAATTAAATTATCAAAATTTTCTGAACCTTTGAATTGTAAGTTTTATAAATTGTTCTAAACTTTTTTCATTAAATTAAATGAATTGCCAATGAATAAACTTCTGTAGCAAGACACGCGTTATTGAAGTGATTGATTTTTAGACATACGACGTAAATTGAAATAGAACTTAAAATTCTATTTTCTGTTATACAATGATTACAGTCGTTAAACAGCAATATACTGTATTCGTATAAATTCCTTAAAATGTCCTTCGAGTTAAAGAATCTGATAACTATAAAATGAAAATATATACAATAAATCCGAGCAGATATTGTCTATAATATGAAGAATTTAAACTTCAAGAATTAATTCGATTATTTGAAATCACTGTACAAACAAAAAGTCTTTTGAATTTTATTTCAAATTAAAAAGGTATTTCGTACTGTATCTCTGCCGGTGGCAGTGATTTTCACTTACTAATAAGATAATACAATATAGTATACAGTCGACTCCCCTATAAGATATAGATACGTTCCATTCTTTAGGAATCCGATTTCTTAAGAATCCTTCCAATCACAACCCGACACGTGTCAAGTTTACGGACTACGGCTGTTTGAAAGATTTTCTTCCATAAAATTAATCGATTCTAGACTAATCCGACTCAACATTTCCAAAATACGTATATTTTTTCGTAGTTTTATAGGAATTGTAATTACAGGGACCGTAATTATAGGGGGTCGACTGTATACTGTATTATCATTCGTATTTTCCCTTAACAGAAATGGTGTACGCTTCACTTTCCAGATAATTAATTCAATTTAGTAAACTATTCGGTAAATAAAAAATTTTGTAATTGTCATTTTCAACTTCTCACATTGTTAATTGTTAAATAGGAAAACTACCATTTTGGTAATAGACAATAATAGCAATACAAACTTCAATTATAAATTTGTCTCAATGAAAGTAAACATCTTTCATTTTGATGAAATTTATATTTGTAATCGATTTTCTAATAGCGCACATCCTCTTTTATTGCTGAAATATCAAGTTTGTGACGATCTATCATGCCGCAAATCGATACATATTATTGATTGGCATGCCACAATTTGCTGAGAGAAAATGGATGACAACTGCCTGTATTGTCTTCTTCATCAGACGTTCGATTTGTCTTTGATTTTTGGCGATATTGGCTTCGAACGATGCGTATGCCATCAGCTTACAGAGAAACAAAAGAAATTCGTATCCATTTATGCCAATTTCGTAGAGCTTATGATAATCGGTCACTTTTTAATGCTTATCATTGAGTATTTCGGAACGGAAGATAACGTTATCGCCTGCAGCCCGATTTTCAACACAGGAAAAGGAAACGCTTTTTTTTATTAGAGTGTTTGGCTGTATATCATTGAGTTCTTTTCTTATAATTCTAAACGGCAGAAAACAAAAATTGACTTTAGCACTGGAGATGTCCGGATATGAAAGAGAGAAAAAAAAAATTTGTCTCCATCAACGTATCTCGCATTTCCTTATTGCCATCTCTTATGCCTTTGTGCTGTTTTTGGTTACTTACATCAGTTCCGTTGTCATTTTCAAAAAGGTAAAAATGAAATCAAGCAGTTTCAGAGCTATCGCCTGTTCTATCGTAATGCAAATCAATTCAATGTATGAATCTACGTTATGGATGTGGTTCGTATCAACATGCATATTATGTGGCGTAATCTTGATGCAGAGATTCCACTTTGTCTGTAGAGCTGCAACGAGCAAAAATCCAATGGCCGAAGAAGAATATCAATAATTTGATGTCTAAACACTTGGAGGTTTGCAAATTCATCTGGTAGGTCAATGAACACTGGAACAAGTACGTGTTCTTTTTGTATGGAATTGCCCTGAATCTTCTATCTTTCCTCACCTATGCTTCGATTTTCGGAAAATTCACTTTGTATCTTAACATTGTGTTGTGTATTTATACAATACTTCTATTCATTGTAGCGACTGTTGCGCTTTTGCACTTGCTCGGATAGTGATTGCGGAAATTAAAAGTAGTGATTATATAATCATTTTTGTTTAAGTTTATATTACAATTGTTTTTAAAATTATTTTTCAGCTTTATGATTCCTTTGAAGAAATAAGAAGATTCGGCGCAGCCTCTCATTCATTGGCTGACAAACTTAAGGCAGAGTATGTTAAATAATTAATATTGCTTGAAATACAATAAAGTTTTTAAGTGATTGATATTGAATAGGTATTGGATTTTATTAAGAAATTTCAGAAATATAAAATTGGATTCAGCTGTGGTAACTGCTTCATTTTGTCGAAGGAATCGCCGGTTCAGGTATAAAATAGGTTAATTAAAGTGTTTTTCTTCAACGCTGTCTATAGATATATTTAGCAGTCTATGTTAACATTGCATGACACGCGGGTGACGATTCCGTAATAAAAATTTAGTTCCGAAATTATTCACTGGGAGAAGAAAGAATAATATCCAGCAATTAAAACATTGCACAAAACTGTCAGTTATTACGCAATTTTATTAAATAATAAATTTATATTATTATATTTTTCAATGCAAAACGCTAAATTATGATGGAAAAGACGAGTTTTATATAAGTGAGAATGCCAAAAACGAGTGTAAAATTTTTATTAAGTTTAATCCCACTTGAGCTATGAGAAATCATATCTTTGTATTTCTTTATCTCCATATCTAATTGCATCAATGCTCTTATATATAACTTACCACGCCAAGTTTTGTTTGTTAATTTTTATCCCATCTTGAATACATGAAAGGAAATTGATGCCAACAACACATAAACATATACATATATATAATATACTGTCTACATACATAAAAATATTTGTATCTTTTTAAATTATATTTTTCTATGTGTTATTTATGTAACAGAGGAAAGTATTACCAAGTTTTTTTTCACAAATATCTGCGCTTTGACATTTTTTGAACCCAAAACGGCAAAGGAAAAGAGGAGAATTATTTCGATTTGTGTGTTTGTGTTGGCATTATTTTCTTTAATATCTAAAATTAGAGTAACGATTAAAAATCGAAATTTGGCATGGCAGCTTGTTTATAAAAAAATACGAACGCTGTTAAGTTTCGGTCGTTAAAGGTCAGGGTATGGCGCGTATGTTATAAATTGTTCTAAACTTTTTTCATTAAATTAAATGAATTGCCAATGAATAAACTTCTGTAGCAAGACACGCGTTATTGAAGTGATTGATTTTTAGACATACGACGTAAATTGAAATAGAACTTAAAATTCTATTTTCTGTTATACAATGATTACAGTCGTTAAACAGCAATATACTGTATTCGTATAAATTCCTTAAAATGTCCTTCGAGTTAAAGAATCTGATAACTATAAAATGAAAATATAGACAATAAATCCGAGCAGATATTGTCTATAATATGAAGAATTTAAACTTCAAGAATTAATTCGATTATTTGAAATCACTGTACAAACAAAAAGTCTTTTGAATTTTATTTCAAATTAAAAAGGTATTTCGTACTGTATCTCTGCCGGTGGCAGTGATTTTCACTTACTAATAAGATAATACAGTANCGCGTATGTCTTATCTGAAGTGGGGTCACACTTAATGATAACTTTTCTCGTTATTGACATACAGAATTTTCTTAAAACTCATCTTTATATAAAGATACAATAATATATAATTTATTTTTAACAAAATGGTATGATAGATGACCATATGCAATTACTTTAAATAATTTTTCATTTAAAAAAATGTGTTTTTAATCGATTTGGGTTTTCTACCCGGAAAATTTTTTACAATGGGAGCGAAACCTGGAGATGTTTGCTTTAACCCGTGTCCCTTCTTTGTTTTTAGAGCTTTGACTTTACAATACTAGATAGTAACTGATAAACACAAGCATTATGCAATTTAACAACTAGGGCTAATGCTTAACTGAAAGATAATACGGTAAGTTGCCTTTTCTTATCTTCAATTGTTTGTAATGGGTATATTTTACATGAACTCTTTATTGGGACTTTTGTACAGTCATTAATGCCATAGCATAAATTAAGTAATGTAAATTATCTCGCTGTAGTATGACTAACACTAGATTTTGTAACACTATCATTTCTGAAAAATTCAATTGTACACTCTTTTTCTTTCAACTTTCCGCAGAATGTATTTATATTTATCCCATCTCGTTGCCTAAGTTCTGAGTGAAGATCTTAGTGAAGTTCTTTCCCAAACTCCGTCTCGTTGAGTTGGTTTCCGTGTATACCACGATTCGATATAGTAATCCAGGTTCGATGGAAAGCCCACTTGCACACTCAAATTATACAATATTTACAGTTTAATTACATATTCTATATGTAGAGTGTACAAGTTCGAAATTATAGAATATACAGGATAACAAAATGTGGTGCCTCACGTAGTAGTTTGGCTTTGGAGAGGCCTCAGTCAGCTTGTGGGATTAGCTCAACCGTCTTCGCACTTACTCGTCCCTGAGATAGTTACCAGAGAAGAATGCTCTCTCTAAGCTCAGCGGGCTTCCCAAGTGTGTGAAATTACCTTGTTACCAGTCTCTTGCCCTTTTCTCCTCCTCCTCCCATTCGCTCCACAATTTAAAAGTTTTTTGGACTGGGACTTTCGACCAATCATAACTTTTTCTTGCCGAACAGCTTACACTCAGGTCCGTCAGTTTTATACGTTTTTTAGCAGTTTACCATATGGCAAATGGCCTATCGTCTGACTGCACGTAAGTTTAATTGATAAGGTCGCGCTACTTTGTTCCCTCTCTGCTAAAAAGTAAATTCTTTTCACTTTGTATTGCTCCCAGAGGCTTTTAAGAAAATTTAAAAATCAAAGAAAACATTTTTGTTTATTACGAAAAACCTTTATTTATGAGAGGCAAAAAGAATTGCATTATCTTTACCGATCGAAGCAATTGCTGGTAACATAAGTGTGACCAGGTTGTTTCTGCCTGTCATTTATTAAAGTTATTGAACAAACTGTTCCTGTCTGCTTACTATATATTTCCCGTTTACTATAGGTGTATAATGAAATTATAAACGGGTTAATTATATTCGAAATGTAATTTTTAAGATAAGTAAACATAAAAGTTGAAGACACAAAGAGATGTATGTGTTATCTTATGTACAGTACATCGTACATGTGACAGTGCTGCATAGATGGAAATATAATGCTTTTGTCATTTTTGATTGCATTTCATAAACAATCTCAAAAATTTATTATACGTAATAAGACACATTATTCCGTAGATATGTATTTAAACCGAAAAAAACCCACTCGTGTCTTCAATTGTAATAAAAAATAAATAGTTCTTTATTAAAAACACACAAGTTATAGTTTTCCAATTGATATTTGTTTCTTCCTATCGTTTTAGGTGTATAACAACTTTTACAGCATATTCAACATACTGCTGCAGATCAGAGAAATACTAAATAGAAATACATCTTCGGCTTGTACACCTGCTAATAGCACAAACAGTTCTCGTAATTTTAACATTTCTAACGCGTTAGAATAAAGATCGTCAAAATATCAATCCAGTAGAAATAATGGAAATCACTAGATTAATATTTCTCTTTCACCAGATTAGATTTTTATCCTAAAGTTCGAAAATAGCTTATTATGTATCAGCATTAGTTCACAAGTGTGAATAAATGACGTAACATCATTCAATCTACGATAATAATTATGTAACCTAGAACAATTTAATCGTAGTAGATCAATTAGAAGTCCTCATTTTTTCTTATTTTTATAATACAAACAACAATGTTGACATAATCATTAAACAGAATGTTTTCGTAAATTCATATTATTTATGTAAGGAATCAGAATGTAAATATTGATATAAATTAATCGAAAAATACGTGGCTTTTATAATTATAGACAGCATTAATCTAGAGTTAATCCAGAAAGATCGAATATTAGAATATGAACGTTGAAAAAATTAACAGTTTCAATTTATTTTTGAAATTAATAACAAAATCGTGTAAAAAACAACTGTGCGTGTACAGTTCTTTCTCTTATGAAGAATAAAAATCAAACGCGTAAACTTAGTAATACGGCATAGATACAGTCGTATAAGCAAATCAATGACAAAATTTGTTTCAAATGAAACAAGTAATGCCGTCTTACCTGAAAATCATTAATAACATAATGAATAAATACATCAGTGTGTGCAAAACGTATTCCATCACAAACAGTATTATCCAATAAAAAGTTGAAACTAATAAACTAATGAAAATATTGCAATGACAAAAAGAATTTTTTCATATGTATTACATGCACTTATTTTCAAACGATAGCCTTAAAGGCGTTTAGAAGAAATCCAAAATTGAGGATCCCTTATCACAGACGGTGACGACGGCCCGTGTTCACGGACGGCGACGACGGACCCGTTTTCTCGTCGTCAGCCCTCTTTTATACCTTTCGTCACGTTACTGGTTTTCGCCAATCGTCAATTTTTAGGATAAGTTCCTCATGATTCATTTTCAGGTTTCTGAAAGATACGAAACGGCTCCGTGGGAAGGAAATGTGTACATCCTTTTTCGAAAAAGAAAAAATGATGCTTTTCTTTGTTTAAATTTAATAAATACATTTAATTTAATTTGAGCTTCTATATTTAATTTAATTTTATTCGGTCCGACCCTCACATCTATCTATTGACTTGTTTTAAATTTATTTCATTAACCTACAAAAACGTAAAAAATTTTCGGCTTCTTCTAAACATTGGCCCGTCGTATATGTTTGTATTTGCAAAAAATTACGTTTAACGATCCCGCGATGTTTCAAACATCGATTAGAAACAAAACACTTTCTGACGTATTAAGAGCTGAATTCAATAATACTAGCAGAAATATGTCGAATAAAATCAATAACAGTAAAGTTCAGATTAACGAAAAAAAATTAATTTTTAAGAAAGTTACCGAAAACACCTTCGGAAAACTTTGAAATAATGTTTTACTGGAAGTTTCGTTAGAGATAGAGATAAGAGGAATTATTTGAATCCGGAACTATCACTGAAAGAAACAAGAGGTATTTTTCGCGAAACAAAACATACGACTGAATGAAAAATAAATTCTAAAACACAAAAAAACTCTAGGAGTAATTTCTGTGCAGCGTTATTTAAGATTCTTTTTGTCGTGAAGTATTGTACTAGACTGTAGAAGCGTGAATATGTTGTGAAGTGATGTCTGATAACGTCATTCGGTCAAACTACAATTCCGAAACCTTAGCCATTCTGTGACGTTTTTCCCGAAATCCGAAGACACTAAAGACAAGAATTTTTTTTTCGTTTCTGTTAATATCGTAACATTATGGAACAAAATCACGTTGTATTATTTTCCTTCAACTTCTGTGCATTCTCTAAAAGTCTTTAGCAAAGTAATCGTTACGCTATTTCTTACGATATAACGAACTGTAAACATAATTGAAATGTTGCGCACAGATAATTTCTCGTATCCGAATTATACGAAATTTAAAGCTTATGGAACATTCATACTGATGAGTTAAATGGTTTATCGTAGAATATTCGACGTATTAAGTGACGCACTTGATGCGACGTAGTACTGAACTAACAATACTTTACAATTGTCCGTTTTCGTATTGTTTGTATCCGAAATAAATGAAGCTCTCAGTTAATTTTCATTGTTGTTTCTTTTCAGTTAAGAAGTTTTGAAAAATATTTTGATTTGGCAAGTGTCTCACGGAAGTAAGTAATCTTTTGTTTTTGTTTATGTAATTAATATTGAGTAAATAGGAATAGAGCTTCGACTCGGTACATTTTCGTGTCTTCAAGTTGATAAATGTATACAAATTATTGTTGAAGTAAATTGTGAGATTGATTTATAAACATATTTTCGTTATTATGATATATTTGTCAACATGGACATTAATCGTTAACAGGACATTTACACAAGAATTGATGAAAAGTTTTTAAAGAAAACAGACTTTCCTTATTAATCTACCTGTCATGTTTTTGCAAAATTTTGCTTATACTCACAGGTAAGCTTAATGCTGATAGTCTTATTTGTTCTTTTTACAAGTTCTCAAGTACGACACTTCTGTCTTGAATCTTTCTATTTCTTTTGACAGTTTTTCACCTTGCATATTCTTAATAATTGTCCTGTTAATGACTAATGTCCATGTTGACAAATATATAATAAGAAATTGAATAAGGACAGTAAGGCAATAATAATTAACTGAGATTTTCGTTATATTTGAGTTACTTTTAATTTAAATTGCAATAATTCCCCTGATATTATTCAAATAAACGTGCAATAAATGTGTAATGGTTTAGACACTGATTAATTAAAAAAATAATTTTAATCCTCTTAACGTATATTACGTAAAATATAATTTTATATGGAAATTAGTTTAATTCCGAGATTTATAAGCGATATTTCGTGTATAACTAACAATACGAAATACAGAAAATAAAAACAAGCGGTCCTCTGTAACAATAAACAAGCAACGTCTTGTTTATTGTTTATTGTCATTGTTATTATATAATTGATATACATGAAGATCAATTCTGCCAAATATAGATAAAATAAGCAACGGTCTAATCAGTTAAGTCTAATTTCAGAATCGAAGTGGAATAAAACAGTTAAAGGAACACTATCGCCAGGGTGAGTGTCATCAATTGATTTATAATTTAAGCAGAATCAATTGTGTAAATGATCATCTTTTGTCTTATAAAATTTTTTTCAAAGTTTTACAAAAATATTATTTTCAGGTTAACGGCGCTTCAACTTGGAATTTTCTTTTGACATTTTTCTTACGGATGCCAAACGGAAGAATCAGGATGAGTAGCTTTATTTTTACACATTTCTTTCCTTTAATATCGTAATGTTTAATTTAAGGATTTTGATAAGAGATAATAAGGTGTTTTGCCAATTTCAATTAGTATCGAAGCTTGTATTTTAGTAATATTTTACGTCATAATTTCATGAAATAATTACTCTATACATTTTTTAATAACTCACCTGAAAATATCTTCTTCTATACAATTGATACACGGTGGTACCATATTAAATGTCGTATCAGTAGAACAGTAAATATAATACGACGCTCTTTTTACATCTGTAATTAATTGTATGGATGACAATATGGGAAATTATTACACAACATCGCTGATATCTTACATTTTTGAATTCACCTTACGAACTCAGACCATTTACATTCCACTACTCTAATACCTTTATCAACTCACTAACATCTGCAGTACTTTCCAAATCAACCATGGTGTTTTTTTTCTATCTTCACAGCCGATATTGAAATACTTTTGCTGACTTGTCACGTTGTCTTCCTAAATTGTTATACATTTTTTAGTGTTTACACACAATTTTTTAAATTCTTCAAACAGTTGCCTTCTTTATACATTTTGCTTTTATTTTAGAGTTTCTCAAAAACGAAAAATTAAAGAGCAGAACTTGATAAAAGATATACAACACAAACGCCTGAGAACAATATCACACTAATCAATATAAGGTAAAATGTTAAACAAATACACACAGAATATCTCAATGAAAAAATAAACACCTGTAAAAAAAAATACACCAACACAAGTAAAAAACAATTAAATCTCTAAAACAACACTACATCAAAATGTATCAAATCAAATATTCAACACTACAAAACGAATCTATGAAACTCATAACGTAAAAAATTAATACAACTGAAAACAATACTACATCAGGACAGACAATGAGAATAAATTTATTTGACATAGAAATGAATACATCATCAAAGAGAAAAAGATAAAACAAACATTTTTATGTTAAATATGTTATATTAAATGCAGACGTGTTCGTGTACATCAATCTTCATAGATTTACAATTTTGTAACTTGAATTAGAAATCTCCATAATTTCAGATGATTCACTGAGTCGAATGCAGCCCTAAAATCTACAAATAAGTATACACTTTTCGACTTTTTTTGCAAGTTTTACTTTTAACAAATTCCATAAAACAAATATATGGTCCACTGTATAATATGAAAACCCGCTTGCATCTCTGACAAGATTTTCTCACTCTCTTCCCATAATAACAGTTTTTTACATAGGATCATTGAGAAGATTTTACTAACTGTGTTCAACAGAGCTATTCCTCTATAATTGCTTTCATTGTTTACATCATCTGATTTGAAAATGAAAAATATTCTCGCCATTTTCTAGCTATTACACTATATTCCGGTTACCAAAACTTTGTTAAAAATGTCAAACAATTTCTAGTTTAATCGCTCGTCAGCCAATTTCCAACATTCCATCGAAATACCGTCCAGGCCAACCGCTTTATCTGACCTTTCTTCTCTCAAAACAAAATCTAGTTCATGAGAAATATTTGTATCTAGATAACTTACAGGTCTCTAAACGAACAATTTAATTAACTAGATTAGTGGTTCCCAACCTTTTTTCATTAGCGTACCCCGTGACATGTCATATCTCTAGATTGTACCCCGTGACATGTCATATCTCTAGATTGTACCCCGTGACATGTCATATCTCTAGATTGTACCCCTCATTTAAGAAATTTAGTGAGTACCCGTATTGTTAATTTTACATATTGTAACTTTAAATTAAAGAAAAAAAAGTAAATGAAAAAATGTATAATAAAATTGTGATTGCTGCAAGGAACATATTATAATTTTTTAATACTATTAGTTTGTGATACATAATATATTATTTTTTCTGCCATGATAACTAACTTTTTTCTGTACCCCTAAACAACCTATCGCGTACTACTAGGGGTACGCGTACCACAGGTTGGGAATCGCTGAACTAGATTATCACTGAACAATAAACTTTTGAAGTGCTTAAACAAATCAGTTTTAATTTCTTTTGAAATACAGAGTTTACTCTTTCCAGTTTACAAATACACTACCAAAACGTTTATTATACTTACAGTTTGAAATAAGTTGATTAAAACTAATCAGATATTCCTTGTTTTTCACTTATACAAAGCGCTCTGAAATTTCGCTTCACTAACAGATATTGTTTAAACCTGCAGTCTTTCCAAGACTCCTCCATTATATCATATTAATTTTCAAATTAACCTTTTGTTCTAAATACTCATCGTCAAACCACCCTGAAACAAACCTAGAGAAGCGTTTAATTTCTTTTTTACTGTGTCTACATTTCTCCACTATACCGGACACCATAACATTTACTTCATTTAATTCATTTGCTTTGTCATTAAATTGCCTGTTTCAACAAATATCTTGTACTTCACTTACAAACGAATCCTGCCATTCCTTCTTCCAACGACTATTAAACTGAACTGGTTGTCTAGCATAGCCCTTTTTTCAGTCCTTTGTCAGAAATTTTTAAATGTAGCATCATATGATCGGATTCAATACAGTTATCTATACCAAAATGCTTTAAATTCTCAACTTCGAAACCGTTTATACAGAAACAATCAATCACACTCTTACCGAAATAACAGATAAACGTGTATTTTTTTGTACATTTTTTTTAACTTGACCTTTCACAATCAGCAGACGTTTTGCTTGGCATAATTCCACTAACTTCAATTCACTCTTGTATTACATTTGTCTTCCGAACTCCGGTAAACAATATAATCCAACAAGGGAAAACATCACCTTCTCATTTTATTTCATTCAGAGTTCCAATTCTACCGTTAAATTCTCCCAATAAATATATGTCTTTATTTTGAAAAGAATTAAACAATGTCTTAAGTAATTTAAAACATTTAACGTAAACTTCTATTCTAATATAAACAAAAATAAACTTAATGTTTTTCCAACGAATTTCAAATAACCAATCTTAAAAGAGACGAACCACAACATGCTTGAGTTCTTTATTATTCATCAATACCATCCCACCTGTTCTCCGCCCTTTACCAATTATTCTAGAAGCGTTAAGCTTTATTTATATCTACAGACACCGTACGTGGCAGATACGTAACAGCACAGACATAAAAATATTATTACATACATTTTCTATGGGCATATTTACATATACCGCGCGTGAGCAGATCGTGTCCGCACAGGCATGGGCCGATATGGCCGCATAGAAAATATATTTTTATGTCTGTGCTGTTATGTGTCTGCCACGTACGGTGTCTGTAGATATGAATAAAGCTTTAATCTTGTTAAAATCGTATGCATTACTTACATCAATCGGTGGCTTTCTTGTATTTATTTCACCTAACCATGTTACCATCCAACATGAGACATGAAACTTTTTCACGTTATTTTAATACTGCATTTCATATTCCTGTTTCTATCCATTTATGTTCCAACTAAGAAATTTTAATGTATCATGCTTACTCCTAAAAATAATCGCTAACACAATTATTCTCATTTTTATCCCCGGCAACGTTAGGAAAGTTTTCAGTTATTACCAATTTATCACCTGTAAAATATGCGATTTTTCCCTCTTTTCTGGCCTGTATTAAATTATCCATAACGTTCTTTGTTCTTCTCCCTACATTCAACGGAGAGATCCCTTCGTATGCGGCTTGCCTTTCTCCAGTCACAGACAGGAAATTTATTACAATTACACTTCCAACTTTTCGTTATTGTTCTTTTCGCTGCCAAAGAAATACATTTAACCGAAACCACCGAATTCTTACTGATATTTTTTGTAAGTCTAACACAATCAAGAAAGACATTCGATAAACCAGCATCTTTCCTAAATAGCTTCGATACTGTATCGAATAAATTTTCTCTATTTTTCGTCTCTACATTAATATAAATTTTTATTTCTTAGCTTACTTTTAATTGTAACTGACTCTTTTACATAAATCAGTAATAAACTGCATATTGCTACAATCAATACAGCAGTCATGAACGGATTCTAATTTATTAATTCTTTCTGTCAATATATTAATCTTGTTAATCATTTCCACGAAATTGACTTTTATTAAACGCAATTCCGTGTCTATTTTTCATTCTAAAGCATTTTTTATTTCGCTTAACATACATCTTATTTCTTTTATAAATTATTATTGATCCAAATACTTACTAGTGTCGCTCACTTTAACAGCACTTCCGGAGGAGCAAGAAGGAAAACGTTTACCTGGAGGTGTTCTTGGTAACAAATAACACTCTTCTTAAAAACTTCTTTTTTTCTTTGACATTATCCCGTTTAACAAATTTATTGCATTTGACAAACTTATCCGTAATAAAGGCCAATTTTCAGTAGTTAGCCACGATAAGAGCAACTCCACGCCAAAACACTCTCAATAAAACACAAGAGTTAAGTATAATTTATCATAATACCAATGTTAATTTATATGTTAAATAACGGAATCTATATGTTTTTTAAACTACTTCACAATTTTACTTTTATTAACACAACGTTAAACATGCTGGACCACATTCACATTATTGCATGCCGTTTAGTAAGGCATTTCGCTTTTGCATCATATGCTCTAGCCCGTGCGTCACGTTCTGTACGCTAAGAACTTTAGTCTTTTTTGTACTAAAGAGGGAAATAGTGCGAATGAACCTTAACCTTTTTGCTACCAACGAATCACGTGTCTCGGACACTGGCAAATCTTACTGGATTGCACATTGGTTGGGAATTTTAGATATGTATTTATCCATTATTTCTGTAGCGGCTGCACCACTAACGCAACTGTTATAGTTGAATTACTCATTGTTTCTGTCTGAACATGCGTTTTTCGTTTTTCGTGCGATAATTGAAAGTGTTTTTCGTACAGTTAGAAATCGTATTGATATTTCTGAATTCCCGTGTGACGAGTGTTCTTCACAATCTGAGATCCACGGTAAGAAAACAATACACTTTATTTCACATTTCAGATAAATATGTCGCATTGACATTTCAAAACGTGACATATTTATCTCAATGCTCTGATAATACTTTGTTTATAACGTAATTTTTCATTCAATTCGAATTTATTTTCAGACTAAATACAGTAACTTCGAATGGAAAATTTCCTCAAGATCTAACAAATAAAATGTTATTATCTGAAATCATTTCTGATTTATCGTCTGAGGATTTAACAAACAATCTTACAACAGAAAGTGCTCCGAAACTGTTTTCTACTATAAACAGTCCTGTTGTATTCTTAGAGTTCGTCTGTTTTCTACAACAGTAATGTTAATGAATACAATAAGATTTTCCGCTGCTAGCACTCTTATGATTAAGTGGAAAATGATGCCAAAAGTTGTAAGCAAGCTTAAAAAAAGAAATTGAATTCTCGTATGATAACGCAAGAATATTAGCATCTTTATGGATAAACAGTAAGAAAATCATATTATTTAGGAATTGATAAAATCTAGAAAGTACAGTACGTACATCTGTGAGTAACAGTGAAAAAGCTGCTAAAAGTTTACCTAGCCTGTGTCCAAAGGCAATTGCATTATTAATGATTGTATGACGGGAGTGGGTTTGTGTGACAAACCCATATGTCAGTGTCTACAAGTTAGATTCTACTGTCAAAATTTGTGAAAAAAATAGGTACTCTTTAAACTGCTTACGATAGCAGTATTAAACGCATGGATCCTCTACAGATATGTTCTTGTTAAAATATCTCTTCTTTTTGGCATAAAATATAATGGCTGCAGCAAAAGTTGAAAGTATGAAATGATCTGGGCAGCTTTTTCAGATAACGAAAACAATGGGCAACATTGCAGATCACCTTCAGTTGAAAGAAACAACAGAAGGATAGACGTTTAGAACCGAAAATTGAAAAACAACAGCTGCATTGTGTACAATGTGTAATAACCCTTTGTATATGTTCTGAACCATATTATTCACAAGTCTTGTTATTATCTTAAATAAATTAATTTGAATTCATTTGTTACTCATCATTCGTTTCACTATATAACTCTTGTTTTCAGAACTACTGGGATTTACAGGAAGACGCCAGTGGAACAAAGGACCAGGAAGTAGAATTTCGCAAGAATTACAACGGATTTCTTTTATTTACACATATCATTATTTAAAAATAAAAACAGCTTTAGAACGCAAAAAAATGGTAGCAAAAGGGTTAAGCAATAGCGTCTCTGTCACAATATAATAATTTTGTAGTATATATTTTCATATACAATATCAATAGTTTCTAGTTATTTAGATTTTAATCTTTTATTCGTTGCTATGTTTATTTTCAAATAAAAATCTGTACTGACAATTTACCTTATTTAATTGGAAAGTGGGAAGAAAATGACATAAGAATTAAATTTACGTGGTTCATTTTAGTTCACCGAATGAATGGAATAGCAACGAATATCCAGTTTTATTCCCCGATTGTTATTCTGTCGAGCAATCGGGGTCAGTTTCTGGAAATCAAAAAACTACCACAAAATGGGTGTCGCCTTGACGTGGCTTTGTGGCTTAACGTGTGGAAATTTTATCGAAGTTCTAAAGATAATTTTTTCCACGGACTAAGAACACCCGACAGAAATTTGAAATAAATTGAGAATAAAATTATTTATAATTTTAATTTACCCGAGAAATTTTTTATCTGAAAATAATTTATAACCTGAAAAATTAATTTGAAAATTAAACACAACAAATTATTTGTAATATTAATTTAATCGACTTCTGATATTAATGTAAAAATTTTAAAAATAATTTACTTTCAATGTTATATTACTTCATACAATCGTCATGTGTTAATTTTCTCGGATCTATAAAATATTTCAGGTAGAAGATGATTATAATCAAAACAAAAAGTAGTTCATAAAGTGAATTAAAAAAAATCTGACACCTACTCGCTTAGAAAAAATAATTAATTTTTAAAAACATTTGATAATTAATTTCAAATTGGCACGTTTTAATTTACTCAACAAATTTTTATTTTAAAAAGTTATTATTACAAATTAGTATAAGTTAATTTTATAATAAATTTAATCATTAAATGGAATATATTAAACTTATTATTAATATAAAATTAATTTAATTCAAATTTGTGATAAGAAAATTAAAACAAATTTTTAAAATTTTAAAAACATAAGTTTCGTTTCAATTCAATTACAATATAAATTTTAAGAATTATATTTTTGCAGATTTCACATTAACAATTTGATAAAATGGATGAAATAATTGAATATAATCGTGTTATAATATCAAAAATAGGAAGACAAGACGTTTGGTATATCAATAAACATTCAATATGGTTAGTGAAAAATATTTATGTATGAAATCTTCTCGTTATTTTCTTATTAAATATAAAATAATACTAGTCCTAATTTTTATTTATATAAAATTACAGAATGTGATTCTAATAGATTTTGAAGCATTTCAATGAAAGATCATGAAATTATTTATCGACAGTTGGTCATAAAAACATTACACAGTCCTATATTAATAACTTTTATAAATTACTATGTTCGATCTAGTCAGTTATATCCAATGGTTTTGCGTCTATAAAATTTAATTTATGAATTTTTTGGTGAAAAATATACTTGACACTTTTTAACAGATTTATATAGAATCTGTTAAAAAGTGTCAAGTAAATTTCTAAATCTCGAATTAATATAATAGAGTCGATTGTCAAATGGCCCACACCATAATAGTCTATAGAGCCTGTAGTTCTTATAGATTCTAATATAACTAGGGTTGTAAAAATTTAACCTATGCTTTATATATCACCAATTGGGCTGGCAGACTCTATTCTTGACAGATGCGTATAAATTCTGTTTTGATTTTCACATATTGGAAAGATGTAAAAATGAATTTCTTAACGCACGTACAATGTAATTTATGAGTAAAAGTAATGTTTTAAAAGTTGTAAATTTAAAAAAAAACTTATGTGTTTGGAAGAGATATATTATTTTTCCAGCTGTTTTTTTAATATAATTGTGAGTTAGCCGGGGGTACTTCTACAGAATATTACTTAATCGGCACAGATCGAGAGATCTGTTTTCTGGAGTTTCAGATTCATTTGTCTTTTTGCCAAAATATAAAATAATATTGTGCATATCACGACGCAGGATATAATTTGTCCAGCAGCATACAAAAACCATAAAGAGTGAATGAAAGCACAAATTAATGCTTCTGTATCCGTACCATTCTGTTCTTTTATTATAACAAAGAAAACAACACCGGTCATTACAACGAAATTAATTGACATAAAGAATAAAACAGAAAAAAATACATTAAATAGATTTGTATCTGGTCAATTATTTTTTATTCATGTTCGTAACTGCTAATTAAGCAATGAAGCGAAATCTTGCTTCTTCTCAGAATGCTAAACTGACCCGCAAAATAAATGGATACGAAAGCGCAGGCAACTGCTGCCGGAAAAGCGTAGTCCTTGTACATATAAATTACCCGTAAAACATACAAATTTATGTCAAATAATCTGATAATGTAAAGTAATGTCACCGTCCATAAAAATATCTCGATAATATCTGCATACATATTGAATAGTATCGAAAAAACTTTGTGTTTTTTTTTATTTCTTCGTATTTGATATGCATTTGAAGTGAGTACATAAATCCAATCCGTACACTTTAGCAGAATATAAAATCGGTGTTAGAATATATCCAAAGTGTAAAATTCGAGATTTATATAATGTAGTAAAAGCACTTAATCCCTTAAATTTTTAAGAAATTCCTTTAACTAGAAGGTGCACGGGCAGAAACGAAATTTGAGGTGCATGAGAAAATTATAACTCTTTCTATTTAACTATAAACATTCTCACGATCAATCCGTGAATAGTTTACAAGTATCGACAAAATTCGTCATATTGTTGTCATTCTATCGCCACCTTTAACCTCACACCTGCTAAAACAATTGATCACCTGACTAATTTTCCCACCGAAAAAGGTATAAAAGCCCGACACCTTCCCCTCCTCAGGGGAATCGCCGAACGTCGAAGTCAGACATC